>NW_019104400.1:568966-584391 GCF_001856785.1 Myzus persicae
CGCGACGTGGGTGGTGGGTATTACTGCAGTAGGGACCCATCCCGCTTAGACGATTTCTCCGACATAACTGCTAATATCCACTCCACTCCGCGTACGATATATATATATTATATATATATATGTACACGGAATTACGACGTAACGCGGGTAAGTGCGTTGCGTTACATTATGTATATTAATATTATTATGTACGACACTAAAACGCGCCGTCGCTACCCAAGTCGTGCGCGACCGTAATCATACGCAATAATAATGATATATCAACTCCGGTGTATTACCTGCAGCGCATCGTGTATACGGCGCGATCGAACACACCCCCGCCCACCCCGGTCGGATGTACGCCCCGGCATAATCCGATATTGTCGCGTGCACCCTTATTATAATATTATAGTATTACGATAATATTGTATATATCGTGACGTGCAGTGTGTATAAAATAATCGTCGTTGTTTTAACGACGACGGCGTCTACCCGTATATACTTATACACGTATATATATATATTATATACTTTATATACTATTATATATATTATATATACACACACACACACACACACACACACACACACACACACACACACACACACACACACACATATATACATAATATCATATATACCCTCCCTCGCGTACGACGTCGTAAAATGTGGGCGACGCGATATTAATCGGTCGCGAGGCGCGCGCAGTGTAGCGGTTTTATTATTATTACTGTCGTCCGTTAAACGGCCACGACATATTATTATACAGTTCTGCGGGCGGATATAATCTGTGCACTGTTATGACAATAATAACAATAATAATATGTTACGCACTATAATTATTGTTACATAGTGCTCACGGCGGACGACGTATAATATTATCTCATTATTGTGATGTGATATCAATCGAGTAGACGACTTCGTGTCCCGATCCAGTATCGCCGCGTGTAGACGCACTCGGAAGACGATTTCGATCGCTGTGCGTTACTGTATCGGCTTAAAGTCAAACACGTATGACAATATGATATCACGCTCTAACAGCAGGGATATAATACTGAAATGTCGCGCAAGGTTTGGAATCGGCTGAGCTGCTTCGCTTTATCATTCCCTCCGAAACGACCGAGGAATCGAAAAAATTCCACCCGTGTCAAATTTCCAACCTACGCTTACCCACACGGAAGCTGGTTCTGCACACGACCGTTTATCGACCGAAAATCTCCCACGTCACAGTAATATAATGTAATCTAATATAGCTCCCCGACCCGGTCGGGGTCCAGGAATCTAAATATACACCAGAGTGTTCGGATTTAATTTAAAATGTCGAGCTTATATAGTACATACCTGAGCTATGTATTAACCTGACGAGTTGTATACAATTTATAATGTAGAAAATGATTGAACATCGAATTACACGTTGTTCAGTCATGGCTTCTATGTCTATATGCATATGGATATGCATCTGATTCGACTGAATTCAATTGAGACTAAAAAAAATAATTCGGGTATGGCAGAGTGGGTACAAGAATTTTGTATCCCCCTGCTATCACTATGCCGGCGTATTATAAAAGATTGCATTGTATGAACTGAACTTGCCAAAGAACCGTATAATATATTATAGCATAATTGTTCACAGGGGCGCACCCAGAATTTTTTTTTGGGGGGTGCTAAATTCAAAAAATTGTTATACTAATAGGTAGTATTTATTTTGAAATGTGTGCAGAAATCTTAAAGCTTGTTAATAAACAATTAAAAACGAATAAATAAATAAATGAGCTCGCGAAAAACCAACGATGTCGACTTGAACAGTTGAACGACAATACTAGTTAATCTACTGAATAAGTGATAAAATGAAAGTGGAATTTGTCGTAAAGATACCTGTGGTTTGAGATAAACTAAATTGTATCGATAAAAATGTATGATCTAGACGTTTCCGGTATCCTACACAGTACACAGTTTCAACTAACGACGTCGCGACGATAATAATAAACAACAGAGGTCTCTCCCGGGGCCCGGAATGACAGGTCTAAATATAATATTATGTTATATCTAATGTTTAAATTTCGATAGTTGATATTTTTTTTTATAATAATTTAAAGTCAAATGTCAATTGTCAATAAACCTAATAAAATATGTTTTGGGGCTAGCCATTTGGAGGGGGGGGCTAAAGCCCGTTAGCCACCCCCTTGGGTGCGCCCTTGATTGTTCATAATGTTCAACGATATAAGAAGAAAGTTGAGCTACTTTCATGTACTATAACGTTGAGTGCAGTTATCAGCCGACAAGAAAACTGGTCGTCCATTATGTACCAACAATTTTGCTTTTTGTTTAATCCAGGGGCTAAACACCGTCGTCGTTTCCACTATGCCCTCCCTTACAATGCATGCAATACATATAGCTATAGGTAGTTGCTCTCCATTTCTTATTCCCGAAAGTCTGAGGTTCATCTCTTACTCGGTCACACACCATCGCTGTCTAAAAAGGCGTCTCGGTCATCTTTTTTTATATCTGGAGGTCTTCAAATCGTGATTCATCATTTTGGCTGTTCTTCCGCATCACTGTACGTCTAGTCAGTCGGCTTATATTATCTACAGCCTTTGAGTGATTCTATTACATCTGGATTATGGAACATTTCTTTCGGTTCTATACGCTTTATTATTATCCTTAAATATATAATATATGTGGTGTTGTTATTTTAATTTCTCTTTGGACCATAAATCCAACGTAAAATTTTGATTTCGAATACTGTTCCCCTAATTATGAGTAGTTTGTTCTTAGGTTGGACCTAATTGATTTTCATGCACCGAATGCGCAAAGTCTGGTACCTACGTGTAATATATTAACCATTAATAATGGTTTAACGGACAGCTACGGATTTATTTCTTCGACGTATAAGAAGGCCATGCGCGATTGATCATCTGCACATTATCGAATACCAGCTAAGCTCCAAAATCGAACGGCAAGCGCATGCTGCTCGTGAAGAGTATAATACGTGAAGAGTACGATGATAATAATACAATATTATAGGTAGGTATTAGGTATAAGCAGTTGTAGTATACGGTGGAGTGAGCGCTAATTGCCCGAATGTACGCGAAACATCTGCTACTGGCTGCTGTCGATCACGAGCTTATTTATTGTACACACATATATATTACTACTCCTCTCCCTGCACCTGGTGCAGTTCTGAGATGATTTTGTTTCGCCATTAGAGCAGGGAACTCTTTTGTAGATTCCTCGACAATACGTCATGTTACCCGTGTGTATAAGCCCAAATGCCGTAGATGTCATAATATAAACAGGGTGTAACAGAAATAACTGAAATATATTATAATCACCCGAGTGCGCAATAACTTTCGTTCTAATCGATAAAATATGCAAACGTTATTTATTTATTTTTTAATTTAACTATTATCATTTTCAATAGGAAATAATAGTTCAATTTATTTTTTAAATATCTATTAGAACAAAAGTTATGGTTATAATTAAACTTTTTAGTTTTTTCTGTACACCCTGTATGCAAATAGAAATATGTGTCGTCGTAATATTGTTTGTTTTGTCACGACAAACACAACAAACTATTTCTGGCCGCCTCAACTGAGACGTGTCGACGATTACATTACATCTTATTATTATTACTATTATTATTGTTATATTTTAAGGACGACGACAGACGTCAGTGACTAAGAGAGAACCGCCATTGTCGCCATCGTCATCCTGAGATTATAATATTATAAGAGTACAGTAAACAGTATACACATATGTATATATCAGTGGAAAAAAACACATACGTTTATTTATGCAGAGTGAGGAAAAAAGGATGGTCTATGCAGTATGGTTTTCGTATTCAGTGTATGGTATATTATAACAATAGATGTATTAAAAAAATATGAAAAAATGTTCTTATTGAAAATGTTTGTTGGAACATAAATTTGATTTGTTGTAAAACCGAGTAATCCGTTTAAGTCCCGAGAGTAGATATAGGAGTTATAGGACTATTGCTCACGTCTTGATTTATTTTGTTTTTACTATTTGGTATATCGAAGAACATGCATGCCGAACACCGCGTATGAGTAATTATTATGGTTCTATTGATAAACCGTGTCGACACAGTGTTCCGAAATCGATAGAAGCTAGCTGAAACTAAAATATATTCTATTTTTTTTATTGATTTTCATTAATTCATTTAAGACATTTTAAGTGATGTCATATTATTATATTATTGAACTTTGTTAATTTTTTTTTTTTAATGATTAATTTTATATATTTACGATAGGCACAATAATATTAAGTATTGTTTTCTTAAATAAACACATATTTATTAAAAAATGTAATACTACACAACTGTTCAAATTAAGTATAGTAATAATTAATTAATATGAATTTAAAAATTGGCGATTTGAAAGTATATTGTTCAAAATTAGTAACCGAAAATTTTAAATTAAAATGCGCGACTTCGAAAAGTTCGAATTAACGAAGTATCAATAGAAATTCTCGTAGAATGTATATTTTGATTTGGTTTGTAAATGGAAGGAGAGTATTAAATTTAACTAATTGTTACATAATCTTATTGACACGATTAAGTAAGTACGCTTCTCTATAATGGTTAATGGAAGGTATTTACGATCCTTAATATGAACTACCATTTGTATTACAATTGTAGATAATAATTCCAAATTTGAAAAGTTATGTCAACAAACTAATAACGGGTCACAAAATGTTTTGTATTACAAATTCAATATTAAATATTTCAAAGAATACATTTTTATGTAACTTTTTTGGTTCTATAGTATTGGCGGAATAAGCAAGAAAAATTTTGGAATTAGCCAGTTTTAGCCAGCTTTTTTTGAATTTAAAGCACTGTGCATCACTTAAATAATTATAAACATATTTAATAGAATTTAAAATACTATAAGACGATTTTTTAAGATTTATGGCACATACAAATAATTAAACTGTTCTGGCATTTGCACTTTTTATGGCCAATGGTCTAGAATTCTAGATAAACATCGATTATTTAATAATTTCGTATAGTCCATAGTTAATATATTATTCGTAAATTGCTCGACTATAATGAAGATTGTCCGGACGTACTCTATAAAATAAATTTCAATGTACCTATTTTTTTTTATACCCAAAATAAATCTATTTTCTACATATATTATAGTTTGCCATCACCAAAATGTATCTATTTATGCATCTTATTGTTATACGTTCGGGAAGAATGTTGTCTTCCTGTAAACTGATAAAATATTATGATTTTCATATTGGTAGTTTTTTGGTATTATACTTAAACTATTTCAACTGTTAGAACTATAATTTATAATTTACTCCCATTCTCAATTATGTTCAATTTTTATTTGGTGTGTTTTTGTGTTTATTAAATCATACTTAAAGATTCATTTATATGTTACATATTATTTATATTATAACATTTTGTAGATAGTTGTTGGTACAATTAGTGTTCCTCGGGGCGTTATTAACAAATAAATATGTAAAATGTAGAGGTGTGAACAAAAATATGAGTAGCATTTTAATAATACTGAATGTTTTGTCTGATGAACATTATATTGTGGAATCTTACCGATAAATGATAGTACACCATTTTAAAACTTTTTTTTTAAACTTGTTTTTTGCACAATACAGTTACAATTATAATAATAGATTAAATTATGGGCATTTCAAAAAAAAAAAATAAAATGACATTTAGAATCTGTAATATTATTTGTATAAAACTAGTAAACGTGATAATCTGTTTTCAATAATAATTTATTTTCAGCGTTATTAATACAATAAAAAACAACAACATGCAATCACACGAGGAAATATACCTACTAGTGTGAGAATCTTCAGATTTTGCAGAAGGCGCCTTTTACATAATAATATATACTTATATTATATTAGGTGCCCAGGCACTTGAGCTTACCTAAATAATATAATATTATGTACGAAAGCGCCAAACGTCCAATGAACACGGACATAATTAAACCTCAGTAAAGTACATAGTTATGTGTATATAATATACGCGACTATAAAGTATTTCATATTTTTGTCATATTGTCACTATCGTATATTATCGTGGTAAAGGTAAAGGTAAAGGTCCATTGTGTGTATATTTGTATGTGAAATGTGATACAACTTACAACGTACTTATTATTTATTGACGATGCTCGATCTAACCGTTATTTGCAAAATTTATGTATTCGAGTCATGACTCCACTTTACGGTTTCCGTTAATTTGCCCGAAACTTAGTCTCCATCACTCTTCCTATGGAGTACATGGATATAACACGGACAATCACAGTCGAATATTTAGAAATTTATTGAATATCTCTATTATGCAATGACAGTCAGCAATGGTGTAATTATTAATGCATAACAATACATTAAACCTAAGTTGTTAACTTCATTAGGCAATGTACAAACCAAGTAGGTTTAAAATCTACACTAAAGTGTATAGTGACTACACACCCGCACACATAGATATACATTCATATTCGTTATCATGTAAATACGTAAAATAATATAATATTCGTGTTTCAAACATATTTTTATTTGGTAACATTTAGTTTTAACTTATACAAGTATAAAATATGGTAGATTTTATATTTTTATTCTGTGTTATATTTAAATATTTATGTCAAAATTGATGTGTGACAATTTTTATAAATGTACTCATTTCTATTCATTTTCATTCAGTGACCAAACAAATGAATTCTTTTGAGTGGAAATGATGATTATGTTTAAAGTTTTGTAATCTTAGGATTCCATGTTATTATTGTATAATAGTTCTAACTTCTAGATAATTTTATATACAATTCAAACTTTGAGCAATATTCTTCATTCGATTTGTATTTTATATGTTATTGGTTTTTTTTTATTGTTTTATTACCTATTTGGTTTAATATATAAGTTTATTTTCTTTTGTTATTTGTTAATTTGTTTTTCAACAATACTCCTTTATTTTATGATACGAAATATAGAAATATTTATTGTTAAAAAAGAAGACGTCGATAAAGTGGGAAAAAAACTCGTTATGAAATCACCTTGAGTTTTGAAAGATGTATTTTGTCTGGAAATTTATGGAATCGATCGTGCGTTTCTTACATTTCAATATTATTACATTTGACAGGAAAAGGAAGTCACTAGCTACAGCTCTTTCGTATGACTCTCAGATTTATGGGTCCATGTTTTATTTGCATTTTAATACTACCGGCGCAGGTAACTTTTGACCTTAGTATTTCTTAAATTCATAATAATAATTTATGTAAGTACACAGAACAGTTGATTTATGTTTTTAATTTTTTTGTTTGCCAATAATCATGAATTTTATCGGGAATTGCATATTTATGGAATCAACGAGGGTCGAGGAGTGACTAGAACTAAATACAAGAAAATGATTATGTAGTCTTTGTTTTGAAGGTTGCACACAGAATTTATTTTATTAAACTACTTAAAAACTTTAGACCGTTCATAATTTGTGGGATCTTAAATGAATCGAAATTCAAATAAACTCTGTAGATTCGCATTTGAAATGCTTTTTTTATACCACCACCAACCCAACTACCAAACAAAAATAATAACATAGTGTAATATAATGATAACTTATATAATTGATAGATACATTTTACAATTCTCAAAACATGTACATTGTACATTTTTTTTTTGATAACGTTCTGGATGCTATACAATGTAATCTCACATTATATCTTATAACAATTTTCAATATACATAACTCTTTCACATAATATATGTAATGATTCAACATGTATCGCGTTGATGACATATTTTTAAAAAACCATTTAGTGTTTGTATTTATTTATTTTATTTTATTGATGCCATGATTTGCATTAACTCAGATACAAATTGATTTCAATAGTATTGTGGACATAGAAAATATAAATTTAAAACTCAAAACTATAAATAGTTATAATAAATATGGTGGTGGAATGTGATCGAGACAAAGCTGAAGTTAGCCGATGTAACATTTTGTGCAAAAGATCGTTGAGTTCATAGCCATGGAAGTCTGGAGGTAGATTATGGCGAGTACATTTATATAGGAATTAATGATTTCTAGTGTTGTGGTAGGGTACTAAAAGAAATATAAAGGAGAGTACCTGTATCAGGATTATATATACTTATATCTTATAAATTTAATGTATAATATATTATTGGGAAGTATTTAAAAAATCTATTCTTATTTCTAATATAGTCTTGTACCTTCTCTTGTATACTACGTTAGGTATTAGAACTAAGCTAATATTGTATATGTCATAATATATATTATCATTGTAAACGGTGATAAAACAGATATTTGTCGTTTTCGTCATTGCGTTTGGAAAAATTCAAATCGTCAACAACAACGGTATTTTAGCTATTTTATAATTTTAAATACAACATTTTTATCTAGATGTCCTTCATCTATAACATTTTTGAAGTCGATTTCCTGACTGACCTGACCACTGACCAGTGATTTCGACTGGCGTTATGTATATCGAAATTGAGTATAAATAATATTATAATGATATACCTACACAATATACTATTGTTTTATGTGCACTATTACCTTATTTAATATTATCTATTAATAGGCATCAAATTACCAAATGTCATCATAAAACATTCATTATTATTGGTTGTATTAATTTCGAACGATCAATGAGGTACGCTCAAATCAAATCAATTTGTTCATGACCCAATATACTCTGAAACTTGGCATGTAACATTACTCTTTTTGATGTAGCTAGGTACACAAAAATATCAGGAATGAACCGGGGAGCCTAGTAATCTTTAACCAATGTACTAAGACCATTTGTACAACTAGATACTCACAGCAATGAGATACCTATGTGTAATCATCCAAACCAATAGTACTGCCGATGAAACGAGGTTTATTAGAGCTATGTATAAAATTAAATATACAAAATTAAATCACACGTTTTTTGGTTTTATTATATGTATGTATATTTTATAATGATAAACAAGAAAATAATAAGTGACTAACAATTTCCCAAGGTAATTTTCACTTTTAAAAATTATTGGTTATTAACAAATTAATCATATGTTTTTTATTATTATTGATCAATCTGCTTCAACAACAATGGCTGTTTACATTTTAATTTAAAATTTTTTTCTGAAATATATTATTTAAATTTTTCTAGTAAATTATTTTATTTTCTTGCGCTTCCATATTTGAAAAATCATATTTTAATGTAGTCAAATATACCTATACTAAATACAATTGTTTATAATATGAAATGTATGGAGTATTAGTCAGTTGTTGAAAAATCAAGTATGATATCCAGCTTTTTACGGTTTTGGTTGTGTGGTCTGTTTTCTACTCCCGATGCAGAAAAGATACTTCTGATGGACTTATTTTTCTTTTTACCTAATTTCGGATCCCACAAATAAACTACGTTTTTGATACCCGATTGAATAATTATTTTTGCACATTCAATGCATGGAAAACGCGTTACATATATGGTGTAATCTTTTACATTTATAGATCTTTTATAAAATATAGCATTCATTTCAGCGTGGCATACTGAAAATATAAATGAGAATCAAATGTATTATTTGATCAGAATGACACGTATAGTTTTAGACATAATTAATTACCATAAACAAATTTGTTTTTTAAATCCGACACACTGTCTTTACCCCATGGAAAGTCATCATCGTTACATCCAGTAGGCATTCCATTATATCCTGTGCTTACAATTAAGTTGTCCGAGTCAACAATACAAGCTCCAACTTGTGATACGGGATCTTTACTACGTTTTGACATCAACAATGCTGTAGCCATAAAAAAATTTTCCCAGCTTAAATCACTCCCATCTGATTGGTCTGTTATTGAATCAAGTATAATATTCTGATTGGGTTTGTGTTCTCTGATTATTAAACCCGACGCACCAAACATCTTCTTAGCGGCTGCTGTACATGCGTTTGATTTTGGGAAATGCACTACTTCCTTGATACCGGATTGAATGATAATTTTCGTGCATTCACTACACGGATAAACAGATACATATATGGTACAGTTTTGTAAATTTATAGAGTTTTTATTCAATATGGCATTCATTTCAGCGTGACATTCTGAAAATTAAAATGAGAACCAAATATATTATTTTATCAGCTTGACAGGAAAAGGTAGTTTTTAACATTATTACTTGCCATAAAAACATATAAATTTATCATATTTAAAGTTACAATTGTCACTTCTAGTAGGCATTCCGTTATATCCTATGCCTACGATTTTTTTGTCCAAGTCAACAATACAAGCACCAACTTTAGTATTACGATGCTTACTTCGTTTCGCTGACAAAAATGAAATGGCCATAAAAAGATCATCCCAGCTTATATAATTTTTTCGCTTCCTTCACAAATAATACAATTTATAATATTGGAGATTTGTATTTACAATGTATAAATGTATAGTCAATAATCTTACTCATTTAAGATATCATTATCATCATCGGAATTTGTAGTTTTATTAATTAAGTCCATTTGAGTTTCAGATTCATCAGCATTGCTTGTAACTATAAAATTATTTTATTAATTCATTTTTGAAGTGGTTTGGTTACAAAACAAAACATGGTAATGCCATATTTTCAAAATTAAGTTATACATAATAATATCTTCATATTAAAAAAAAAAGTGCGAAATTAAAAAAAATTAATGGATTTGTCAAAAACTTAGGTACTATTTGCCGAATTAAGCCAAAACGTATTTATTTCATGCTATAGGTATAGGACAATCAAATTTATGATTTAAAACATGTCATTGCTTTTTTTTTTTCTAAAACGTGTTATTGCCATACATCTACAATATACCTACGATTAAATGTATTATTCATAATAATAATTATTTAAAACAAAGTATTTTATGAAACCAGACAAAATTGTCTTCTTAAAATTATAAACATGTTATCAACTATAGAGATTTTACTGATTTTAGTATCACTAAAAATAATGCCAACAATTTGTATAACTGATTTAAAAATATTTATTTTATTGTTTTTGAAATTGTGTTGTACTCGTAATTCATTTTGGAAAAAAATATCACTGAAGTAGATCATTTTCGGTACGAATTTTTCATGTTAAAATGTCCTATACTGACTTTTGTTACAAAAGACTTTATTAAATTGTTTAAAATGTAATCTTAAATTAGATGGATTTGAATTAAAAAATGAAAATGTTCGATTTTTTAAAATTTTTAAAGTACTTAGGTACATATTCATTTTGTTTCTGTGCATTATTCAAGTAAAAACATAAGAGTCTTCCCAAAAAAAAAACTAGAAATGGCAACAACACGTTTTGTATATAACCACACAGATTTTAAATATACTTCAACACCATTGGTATTTTCTGTAATTTTTTCTATGATTTACACTATTATGTTTAGTTTCTAAGTGACGTTGAAGTTTAGTCGCTTTCATCGATGTTCAAAATATTTTATAGCATACAATAATACGTTGAGGGGAGCATATTATATCTTATGTTGATTGTTTACATTTTTGCTTATGAAACCAAAAGTTTATATTCTTAATAAGACTTACGACAGGATTTACTTTTTGAACACGAAGCACCTTCATTTTGTTCGTTCATGGTGGATTCATGCTCTTCTAAACACCGTTTCATTGTGAAAAAATTACACAACTAATTTAATTAAAATGTATATATTATGAAGAACTTGTACGTAATAAACATAAATCGCAAGTGAAACCTAAACCTCACAGGTCGACTGCAGTGGCGATACTGCGATTACTAGCTTATAAACACAACGCTAGTCTGTGGTTTAACGACCAATAATTGTTAATATTGTCATTAAAAACAATTTAATTTCGACGAAGCAAGACTATTACATAATAGTACCTAATAAATACGTGTATTTATATTTTGCTCTACTATTCAGTCTTATTACCATCTTTTATTGAGAATAAGTATATTTGTATACATAAAAATGGTACGATATCTACCTCCATGACAGTGTAATATCGTATTGTAATGTGATATCACATACCTAAGTATATTTAATATCGATACGTGCTCCCGAAGCAACGGATATTGGTTTCACTTTTTTATTGTAATAAAATAAAAGTAGCTTATAACTTAATTATAATTATTATTATACTAATGAAAATTAATTATCATTCTTTACATTAATTAATTGTCGAATTGTTTTTTATTTAATAATTCGTTCTTTGTGAAGTGAAAGATATAGCATTAGTGAAATAGTTCGGATATTGTGTCGTACACTTCAGTGCGTATCGACTCCTGATATTCCATAATTATACATTCTAAGCATATTTATATTTTATATAATTATATACTGTGAATTTAATATATTATGTATATCAATATAATAATTATTATAATACTCCATCATAACATTTTAATATAATATTAACACAAGTATAAATAATAGTTAAAGTAGGTCATGCGAGAATTTAGTGTTTTTTTAGCGATAGCTCAACGTTAAATATGTTAAGAGTTACATCCGGCGTGTGCAGTTTGTGTAGGAATACAATGTACATGAGGCATAGGCAATGACCTTAGATAATGACTCATGTATATGTTACGGGTAATGTGGAATGCCGGGCAATGTGTACATTACTTATTTTTGTTACTTATCGTACTGCCTATTTAAATACCAAGTGTAGAAAAGCAGACAGATTATGTAATTTCAAGTGCCATGCTTCTAAATCTTGTTCAAATCAAAACAGTAAAATTATAATTTATTATAAAAATAAAATGATGATACTTATTAATTTTTTTTGTTATTCCATCAAAATATTCGTAATATTATGGTACATGAATAAAATTAATAATGATAGTTTTTAAAAATATGACTATACATATTTAATAATTATAATTTATAGTAATAATAAAAAAATAATATTAGTTGGTGAAAAAAAAAATGTGGTTTACATTGCCCGGACAGGACCACATTGACGGAGTAATGTACACATTGCCCGTAACATATACACAGACTTTAGCGGCGAAAGAGCTCTCCGCACAACATAGCTGATGAAACAAAAGAAAAATAAATCACGGAAAAAAACCAACAAAAAAAAAAGCTTTACGGAATAATCCACTTTTATTCCCATTACAATTATGGAATGTCCTTACTGCAACTATTACTGACCAAGCTCGGACTAATAATAGTAC
The DNA here is from genome assembly GCF_001856785.1 of Myzus persicae. Taxonomy (NCBI): domain Eukaryota; kingdom Metazoa; phylum Arthropoda; class Insecta; order Hemiptera; family Aphididae; genus Myzus; species Myzus persicae. The sequence goes on from NW_019104400.1 coordinate 582,109, forward strand.
CGAGGGTAGGAATCATCGCTCCAGTAAACTTGTTGGACACAATTATTCAACAGTTTGGACGATGGTAAGTTAAATAAGTAAGGTGATAAGCAGCAGATGAAACAAAATTGGCTCAATAGTCATTAAGTTTAATACAAAAAAAAAAAAATATTGAAGACGTAAAAAAAAGATTAAACAGCATTTACTCAAAACAATGCAAAATATTTGTCAGTACCTAAACTCAACAACTACTGTTTAAAACTTATTCAAATCTTCCGTTAAAAGACTTGTGGTTCGTGACAATAAATTGGACACGTTTCGAATGAATACCGAACAGTTTGATTGTATCGGGTCTTTTGTGAGCGACATATCATTCGAATTATGTTAGCCGGTGGTTTGTAGTATGTTGTTAGTGTTTTGACTAACATCTTGCATTTTAATTATTAAACAATAACGCGATAAAAAGAGAATAAAGCAAATTCGTAAAAAAATTGATTTACGAAGCACAAACAAAAAGAATAATAAAATAAACTTAGAAATAATTTGTAAATGCTATAATATATATTATTGCAATGAAACCCTTATCGATATTTATTAAACATGAGGGCTGAACATCAATTAATATATTTTATTAAAATGTACTCATAATATTGGAATATTTTAAGTGAACAGGCGTGGTGAAGTCAAGCATCAGCCAGTGCCACTCGTGTTCTTATTGTGATAAATCATACCACATACACATGTGTTCCGAACCAACCATACTCTGAGCCACAGGTAAAAGCCTCCAAAAAATAACCACCCTAAGACCTATGTAGCTGTGGCTTAATTAATAACAATAATACAACTTATATATATATTTATCTATTAATTCATATAGACCAGCTTACACGTCTTAAAATTGGATATTACATCTAATTTGTTCGAGCAATACGTAACTTTTTTTAATACCTTTAAATTAGGAAAACGGTTGTTGAGCAAATGTAAAATGCAATAATAATAATAATAATAATAATAGCCATTTATTTTCAAAGTTGTGTTTATTCGAGAAGTTCCCTTTATAACAGAACGCTGTGTCATTATTTACGAACATGACGCAGTATATACCTCCTCCGTGTATTGTTACGAAATTATATTGTTATAATAGCGATGATAATTATTAGGAACCGGGGGTGAATCAAATGACAAATGAGCCAAGGTTTTAGTGAGTTGGGAACGGGCTTAAACACGTCGAGAAGATTTTGTAGTAAATAAACCTGTACAAGGTGATTCGAGTTATACGACTAAAATATTACACGCGAATATTTACTATTCAAAGTATTATTATTCATTCTGTCTAATAGCAATGAACTGAATAGTTAGATTCAATAATACTGTAGGTATTGAATCAATAGGTCATAGCAATGTGATATTATAATACCTAGTATATTCCCTAAATCTTTCGTCAGATTTTGAAAATAATTAAATATATTACAGGTTATAAATCCGTTTTGGTTTCAACTAGGTTCTATTATTACGTATACATACTTCCACACCTATTATTATGACCAACACTTAAGTATTTTGTGACATTTTTAATCATAAGAAAATGTATAAATAAGAGTGTGGTCAAATCTAAGACCCGAAGAAACTGTCTGAATCGCAGACGCCAGATGAAAGATATTACAATAAGCTCTCGTTACGTAAAAACTCAAGGGAAATAGATAAAAGTTCGAGGTTTAAAAAAATTCAAGATATCGAGTCTTATTGTAATGGTAATTATTTCAAAGGGATTCCAATTGAGTTTGAGATTTTAAACAATTTGACTTATTATCTACGTTCGACATAATAAGAATCTGTATATTAGTTTATGTTATGGAGTATGATAAAACACTATAGATGACAATTAAGTTACACTGGCACTCTAAGTTCAACATTTTGACTTGAAAATTTGTTGGTATTTTACAGGTAACAATTTTTAACTACAAATGCCAAGTAGTACTGACCTTAGGGTGCAGCAGCACTCCAACAATTGAAGAACAATCAAAATGTTGACTTGAAAATTATTTAGTGTTTTATTATTTATTTGTATTTTATTATGAACCTATTTGTGACCAAGAAATGAAATGTCGACGTTAATTTCCGTTTATTGATAAAATTATAAAAATGAAAAAATCATAGAAAACTTTAGGAACTCGTATGCGTTTTCAATATTATATAAGCTCACGCGCATTTTCTAGATCGAATTACAAAAAAAAAAAAAAACGTTTACCGAAAGTCTTATGTACCTATATATAAATATAATATACTACAATAAATGTTGGTAGG
>NW_019104400.1:585263-745557 GCF_001856785.1 Myzus persicae
GGGGGGGGGGGGGGGCGAGGGGCGGAGAGGATAGGTCAACCATATACTCGCCTGTGCTGGTGGAAAAATAATGATTTACAATACTATTACTAATATTATAGCATCTATGTTTTATTTGTCTAAATACTAAACGCTTATATTATATACGACGCCGACCTACCTCTACATATGCCGGCCGGGCTGTAGTAGTCGTCGTACTGGCACACCAGCCCTTTCCTCTGGTCACATACGGCGATGCCATCGCACGGGTCGCCATCCTGTCTGGCGCACACGGGGCAGCAACCGCATCCGTCGCGGGTGTGTGGCACTCCCGGTTCGCAAACCGGGTCCCTGTTGGCGCACTGACACGGGTAGGCGCAGTGGGACCGGACCTGCGTGAGATAAAAAAAATAAAATGTAAACGAAAACGGAGTTTAAAAAAATGTCACCCAGAGCACTTTTTAATAAAACATTCATATTTCATTGATTGTCTGCGTGATGTTTGATATAAGCCTGGGCATGGGTTGTATAAAAATGATAATTTTCGACTGAGTTAAGTTAAGTCGATAGAAAACATTTAAAAAAGTTCAATAGTCAATAGTCACCCTAATATTTGTTTTTTTAACTCAGTTAAGTTAAAAGTCATTTGAAAACTCGTAGTTAACTTATAAGTTTATTTTTTAGTATATAATAAGCAGCTAGTTATATGGTTTAAAATAGTAAAAAGTAAATGTTTATTCAACATAATATATCATGAATAATAATTTTATTATATTTAATATTAAATTATTTATAAATGATTGATATTGGATTCGATTAGAAGTAACTCGTTATTTATTAAGTTAATATCAATAAAAACCAATCAAGTTGAAAATTAAATTTTAAAAAGTTAAGTTAAAAAGTTAAAATTAACTTAACTTTAACTTTTTAACACTTTTATGTCCAGGCTTAGTTTAATATGTTATAATAATGCACACGAGTAGTATTATTGATCATATTATTATTCATAGTATATGGCGCTGAACGCGAGTATGACATAAATTCAATTGCAGTCGCACCGCGGGTGTGTGTTATAGTTAACGGGTTAGTTATACAATTACAGAGTGTAATATAGGCTGACAAATATGAATTGCCAATTAAATGATAAATTAATAACTATTATGTTTTGTTCTCCTAAATCTTAAGTATCAATGAAAATATAACAATATTATATTAGAAATTAAATAAGGTTTAGATCAAAATGTATATATAAGGTAGATGAATACGCATATTATGTTATAATATAGTGACCGTATCTAGTCAATTATATATATTTTGGCAGTTCTTTCTGAAGTCACACTCTTTTATGCACACATCATATTTATATAAATGTATTAATATACGATGACGACGACGACGACGGTCATAATATCTACCTGTGAAACTCGGATATGGTGGGAGGGGGGAGCGGTGCGTATTGTCAGCCACCGGATATTTCTCGGACTTCGCAGGGTCACTATATATTTTAATACGTACACATATAATGTGCACGATATATATTATATACACCTCGTGGCTTGGGCAATAAAATAAACGGAGCCCACCCTCTCGAACAGTTCGGCTCGCGTAGGAAAATTTATCTGTTCGGCCCATTTCGTGAGGGGACGATTGTCCACGGCATTATCCCGCAGACTTTTGCCGTTTAATTTCCGAGCGGTTTCCGCCCCGATCGTCATAATATTATCACGCACTGCAGCGGGTTTAAACACTAAATAATATTATAATAATCCATGATGTTCAAGTCGTCCGCAAATGCGCTTACACCTACTGTTGCAATAATTTTAAGTTTGTCGACTTAATTGTTAAAACAATTTTTTTTGTGGGGGTCTCGAAGAGACTGCAGTCGATAATTTTATATTTTATCTTTATTTTTTTTTTTTTTTTTTTGTGGGGGGGGGGGCGCTTGTTACGTCTCGTCATTAATAATTGCGCCTGCGGGCACCGTGCTCACCACGCCAAAAGTCGGCCGAGCGCGTTTCTCAGGCACATCGCTTTGGCAACTACCGAAAATAGGTCGTCAAGAGTCGTTTCGGAGCGGCGGCGAGCCAATTTGGCTCATTGTCGACGCACCGTTCCCAGTCGCTGTCAATAAGTCTTAATTCTTAATGTCCCACGCCGCCGCGCAACGTCTTATTATACATAATGTATTGTAGTATATAATAGTCAAAAATATGATCGATTGACTCGGTCGCTGACGAGACGTGCATATATAGGTACCAATACTCGCGTAAGTGTTTTTGTAATTTCGCCAAAACTGATATCAAACTCACTGGGTCGATGTCGCGTTTGTATTACGCTTACTCACATTGGCACTGCTCTTGCGCGTGTGTACTTACTCTCCAAAGTACAATATTTTAATATTCGAGTGCAATATTATTGTTAAACGAAAAAAACTATGCCTTGAAAATTTTTTTATACTCTGAGCGAAGGTTGACTTCACAATGATATGTGATTATTTCTGTTCACCATCACTGTTAGAGTAAAAAAAAAAAATGATCCGATATTCAGTATCTTCTCTGGGTGTGAAGTGGACCTAATTTGTACTTCAGGGGATTAAAAGTTAGAAAAAACTTGGGTGTAAATCTTCAATATTTTTTATGTTTTTCTGGAGTTAGAATTTCGACAAACTTCATTGAAATTGCGAAAATTTAAAAATTATTTTTCAGTTAGAAATTCAAAATGTTTTTTTTTCATACCTAACATTTGAAAATATTAAATGTAGAAGATTCAATCATTTTCTGCTTAAAAAAAAGTTCCCGGAAAATAAAATAAAATTTTACGAGGCTTTGAAGTGCAAATTTTTCGACATTTATCCGTAAACTAACAATTACTTACGATAATATCATGGAACGCTTTCTTTATTTCGTTGTAACTCAAATACAAATAACTGCGCCTCGGCTGTAGCAGCAATTTCCATTAGTGTACTACAAAATATTATTTTTGTCTTTATTATTTCTTCTCATAACAAAATTAGCTCTGTGCTAGGATAAATACATTCTGATATTTTCTCACTATTTGTTTGATATACATATTAGTTAATAAAATAAATAATAATGATTGCCGAAAATTATTATTTGAATCTGGATTTTTTTTTCGATTATTTATGGGGTAAGTAGTTTATACTGTCTTAACATAATATTACTGTGACTATTGTTGTACAAAAATATCAACATTATGATGTATAGTATATGATTTTAAACCATTTAATCCACCACGCCACACAGTCTATAATATGGTAAATAATCTTTTTATTTATATTGTTCTAGTTTAAAATATGTTTATTCCGATTTTATGTTAATGCGTACATTAAATAAACGAAAAGAAAAATGATAAAATATACACAGCATAATAATTTACTGCGCGTAATTTATTCATAAATAATAAATATTATTGCGATAAATATATTTCATGGAATATGTAACCGGAATTATTTGCGACCGTGTTTTACTACGAGTGTGACATAACATAAGTCAAATATATAAAACAAAATGTATACATATTTTTTTGATTCGTTCTTTGTTTGGATAGGCACAACTGTATTTTTGTTGATTGTACAGAAATACTGCAAGAACATTGTACGTTTTCTATGATGCAAAATAACACGATATGGATACAATACACTGGAGTGTTATTGGATTAAGGTACCTGAAGAGATTCACACGGTGCTTTATGTCAGACGAAACATGTGTTCCATTGAGAATTTCCTGTCGATACTTTAAGTAACGCAATTTCTCCCGATGTACGGTTTAATGCTAATCTCATTTTATCGCCATGCGATATTTCTCGTTGAACTCGAAAAGCTTTTAAACTCGAAAAACATAATAATAATAACGATATTGTAACTAAATGGTACCTTTTTAATCGCACCTATTTTTTTGACCATTGGGTGTAAAACGATTACCATAATTCATTCCTTTTTTTTTTTAATCAAGTAACTGAGCTTAGTAACGTTTTCGATCCCATTGCAAACACACACTGCAATATAGCATAGGCAGTTGTAGGCACTACCAAATATATAGTTTGTTTTTTATATATTATTTCAGTAAAACGTCGACTCGTTACAAATTCCAAATGGATACTAAATAATTGTTTTTTAACAACTATGTAAATAGACTGCAATATGCATTTCCTGCTAAGCATTAACGCAATAGTACTTTGAATATTAAGTACTAACATTCTAATTTTAAAAGATTTAAACGCTGAATAAAATTGTCACTATTTATAAGTGACTACAAGTCCTGTTTCCCTGCAGTGTAACTAATTACAATAAGTTCTAGGAAACACCATTTTGAAGAGGTATTCATTTTATGAAAGTTCTTTGGTTATTAGGTTTCTAAATATACATGTGTGCCCATCCATTCATCTGTAGTTACTGGAACAAAGTTACGATTGTTGATTTGATTAAAAAGGAGATAATATTCGCAACATAATTATTGATATTATTATTAATATAATCTATATCTATAGAAAAAATGTAATGGCTGTTTGTTCCTACATCACTTGAGAACATATTGACGAATTTACCTACTTTTTTTTTCTAAAATGTTCGTAATTGTCCGAATGAGATTTTCACCGAAAGAAAAATCAGAAAAGTTTCAAGAAAAATTTGGAAAAAGGTAACATTTATTTTATAGAATTCTTGTAAAGGTATAAATAGTTGCAATTGGTGCCATTATTATAATTTATAATATACTAGTACCTACTAGTTGCAAATTAGTAGAAATAAGTTTTTTTCTATATAAATGGTTCTCAAAGATTATATTATATAACATAATTGATTTGATATAATCATTTTAATATTTGATCAATATATTTTTAATCTAGGTTGGTTTATGCAAACTTAATAATAGTCTCAAAAACTTCTAGACTGTTTACATTAGTAATTTATATCAATAGATTCCTTGAGACTTAGAGAGGTACCTGAATGTTTATTTTTTTCAATCACTTACCACTTATATCTAGGTAGCTCAAAGGTTAACGAAAAATGAATACTCAATTTTTTTAATTATGGGGTTGCATTGGTTACATATTTTATCACTTTATAATTAGTAGAAGTGTGGTACACATTTGTATAAATATATTTATACAACAGACAATTTTCGGATGCGCTGTCAACGGGACATCGATTGGAACAGCTATAGTGACAATACAATAGTAAGAATAGTAGTAATAATAATAATAATTATAATTATAATAAAAAATAACAATATTAATACAGTAGTTTTAAAATGGTTCTTATTAGCACAGCGAGATGAATAACCAAACAATCTGTCTCTTTAGCCTGTCCCGAATTTTTAATATTGGCTAGTGTGATAATCATAAACTGGAATTAACTATCATAAACTAGAATTTATACTTATAGTTTGATATCTTCTAATAGGTACTGGGTAGTATGATTTTATTTCAAGTCTGCTGAAAATATAATAGTTACAAAATTATTTATTTGTCAGTAATAAAAGTAACATAGAAAACAATTTGGTTTTTAGTCAAGTATTTTCATATTTATTTAGTATAGATATACTAGGTTTCCAAATTTTTTTTAAATGATATACACGTAGGGTAAAATTATAGTTTATTATTTCATGGGAATTTATAAGACTCACACAGTGTGCTTTTCTTACTTTTTTTTTATAATACGGCATAACTTTCATACAAACAATGAACATTACGAAAAAAATACCGATTGGTCAAGGATTTTTCTGTACTGAATCTGATAGGTATTTTTATGTTTAATACATAAGTAAGTTATTCACTTGAATAATATTTTTTAAATAATTTACTGGGTTTTTAAATAATTAAATTGTATAGAGATTTATTTTTAAATGATGATATAAAATCTTTAATATTTAATGTGTCTTTTCTTATAATTGACTGAAGAAAAAAAAACATTTCTTAGAATCTAATTATTTTTTTTTTTATTCACTAATTTATTTATAAATAGCTTTAATAAGCAAAACAACTTAAGATTTACTTTAAGAGATTTTTTTAAAATTGTTTATTATAAAATATTTGTGTTAATTACATTTTCAGATATATTATTGTTACTAGGAACCTTACATTTATTTTTATAAGCTCAGAATCGGTTTTTGATAACATTATTTTAGTTTATTCGACGATATATCCTGGGTTGAAATAATCTTGTTTGCCCAATCGCCAGGGTCTGTATCCTAATTTTTTTTCTGTCATTTCATGTTTGGTACTTAGTTCATAATTCAATGTAAATATGCCAATTATAAGAGTAAAAAAAAAATACCTTTCTGTTGAAAATATCATGGATAATTAATAAAAACTATAATGAAATATTTAAACCCTCAGGAACAAATTATATTATACATTTATATAAGTCTATTGTATTAAGTTTATGCGTTTTAAAATGGTTTATATAAAAAATTAGACGAGGGTTTTTTTTGAAAAGACATGATTTAATATTAACTATTATTTCCAATTTGTGGATCGCTGTAAAATATGTTTAGTTTTGATATTGTTTGTTAATATTATGATTATTTTAATATTATAATATGAAAATCTAACGTTTTAAATAAGTTCTTTAAAAAAAAATACTTAGTTATTGTTATTATTCGTTATAAAGTGTACAAAATAAATTGTTTTTTTTTTAGTCATAAATACTGTTGTAATATGTAGTGGGTTGTCTATAAATAATAAAAACTTAACTGCTTAAGATTTTTCATTTAATACTTACAATTGATATAATTAAGTATTATGTATACCGATTTTTGATACAAAAAATTAGGTATTTGACATATTATTATATTATCCAAGATTTTCATATCTAAGTAGATTTGTAATATTATATACGATGCAAATAATTTTATACTTTAATAATTTTATCATTTGTCTGAGGGCAATAAAAAAATTAAGCTTCATTGCAAAAAAAAAAAAAAAATTGAGCTCATTTAGCCATTTAGGTAATATAATTGAATTTCCTTTATCTTAACTATGTAGTTGTATGTAATTATGACAAGCTTAACTAGCACGATAAAGAAAATGCTCTACAGGAACTTTTATAGTTGAATTCCCTACTTTTTTTTTATTTTTCACTATAGCCACTTTATATAATATACTCGATATATAGTACTTAAACTTGTACAGAACCTGGGATTATTTTTTTCAGTTATTAGTACTACTTTATATTGTAAATATTTGTAGTATGTGAAATGTAACCCGAGGGATTCACAATAAATTATTAGATTTTAATAACTACATAATTTGAAAATGTTGTGTTCACAAGATTTTCAGTCTTTGGATTTTATCTCATAACTATTGAAACAATTTAATTGAAAAATAAAAACACCATGTACATTATACAAGTTAGTTTACAAATGTATGCTTGAAATAATGTTTAATGTTTGTGTACTTCAATAAGTCTTTCTTCATTTGAAGACAAATCGTTTGTGTTTTACCAAATACATACGATTATACTTACGTACACAACCATACTTTTCGTTTGAAATATTTGAAATGGAAACTAAATTTAGTGTAATATAAACATAATTAACTTTTAGGACTCATCTTATATTCTAAAGTTTTAAATACAATTCAATGATGTACTTCGGTTGAAATTTCATTAATTCATACTCTCAAAAACTAGATACAATATTAACAAAGAATGTTTACTAAAAATAAAATTACAAATTAAACAAAAAAATTGGATTGTATAATTAATTATATATTTGAATGTGCATTGATTTAAAATATGATTGTATTTTTATTAAAACACTCCAAAAATAAATATTCTAAATCCTAAAACACATGTAAAGAATATTGATGGGATGGATACATTATGATTCATGAATTAATATATTTATTCTTAATTTTAAATGTGCCACCATCATTCATTATCTTATTATTTTTTAAACCGAGCACTCATTCAAATATGCATACATATTCTTATGCTTGAATCAGATTTAAAATGTTTTTAATAAGTTATTACCAAGTACATGCGTAACAGATAATTTATTTCATAAAACGGATATAACTACATGTTTGAATAAATTATCATTATTTTTAAAGTTTTCCCAGTGGTTATAACAGTATAAATAGCTTTATATCATAAGCCGTGCATACCCTTTACCCTCAAGTATTTGATAAATCTGAGAACCATTGTTTTAAAACAATATAAAGCGTACTTCTAAAATAAAATTATTTTAGCTCTTTTGAATTTGTTTTTTTTTTTTAAATTTAAATTTATGCAGTTAGTAAATTAATATACAATGGTTTTTAGTTTTAAAAATCATCTAAAACCAAAACCAATGAAACCACCATTTATTGTATGTGAATTAAATTTTTAGTACAGGCGTGAGTGAAAATTTACGGGGGAATGGATTAGATTTTTAATATCAATATTATAAATCACAATTCACAATTAATGCTCACATTGCTAATGTTTTCCTGTAATACGGTTCATAACTTATTTTAATCTATATAAATAGTTGAATTTTGATAAATCGCCGAATCGTAAAATGATCTTAATACGTTTAAATTATTGACGTTCCAAAAATGGTATAAAAACTGTAAGTTATTTATACCGTTTCCTCTTCACAAAAAGACATTTGAATAAATAGAAAATTACCACGTGCCTGCCGACCGAAGACGGCAGCGTGTAAAAACAAAATTAAATTCGGTATTTTTTTACATTAAACAAAAAGTGATTTGACATTCGCTCCACGATTGCTCCAGTCTGCCAGAAAATTTGACGTTAACACGTAAAAGATTAACCAGAAAGCAACGTCTTATTGAATTTCCCAGCGTGCATAGGGGGTATTGAAAACACGTCATGGTGCATAATATTGTGCGTTTCGTTTTGCAAAATATACTTTCGTCTTCCGGACGCGATAAAAACAAAATAATAATAATAAACTAATCAGAACCCGACGTACATAATATCGCATACCTATCATAGGAATGCTCGATGAAAGGCGTTTTCTGGAATTCGTTTGAAATGGAAATAAGCAAAAATTAATTTTTCCCCGGAAAACGTTTACCGGCCGGTGTCAGAAGTATTCGCGCAAGCGTATCCGGCTGAATGTTCGGAATTCCATCGAGTGCGCCGGGCTTGGCCGTGAAAAATAAAATGAAATTGGTAGACGCGAAGAACAAGCAGAAGAAGGAGAAGTGGTAAGAAATGAGGGAAACCAACTATTTACGAAAAGGAAAACGAGTCGGCGACGCATTTCCGAGGCGTACTCGGTGTGCAATTTTCCGTACCCGTCCGCATGTGTGGTAGTTCTTTGAAATGCTCGAGACGGAATATTACACGTGAACGATGTATTGTAGTTTAATAATTGGCGTCCGTACATTTATTTTTATTATATATTGTGTACTATCGTTTCAGGGGGTGTGCCGCTCGCGTGTCGTTCGTGACGAGTGTAGAATAGGTACAACCGATGGTGGTCGACGTTATTAATAATAATAGACATAAACTGATAAACTGATAACGAATGTTGTTTTAATAATAATAACATTACTATTATGAACTGTGTGATGTTCATATCGAAACACCGCCAAACTGACTGATTGTACCTATATGTCCACAATAATTATACTCCACGATGCACATAAAAAATATGCTAGAGCCTTGTGCAACACTATCGCCCCCCTGAAATATGTACGACGTCACAAAGATGTTTTTGGGCATCGAATATTTCGGTTGGCGTATAATTCACTTTAAACGCGGATTTTCGAAGATCACTTCTACGGTATTTTCGAACAAAATATTCAATCGGATCAATTATTGATCGTGTACCTATTCCGTTTTATATTGTTTTACGTTTTAGTCGGAACGCGAAATACATCTCAGGTATACCTACTTTTGTTTGTAACTTAAAATTATATTTTTTTCACAACTGCATAAATTAGCGATATATCTTACATATTATTATACACTTTGTGAAAATTATATTTAAATTGCAATAACTTACTTTTAATAATCAACATAACTCAAATATTATAATGCATAAAAAACAGTATAATTTTACATTATTTACTCGTACAATGTCTCCACATTTGCACGTAAAAATATTGTCATTTTCTCTCTGTAATGCGTTTAAAGCGTTCTGATATAATATTGTGATATAATGTCTGTTTCGTTTTGATTTCTTAAACGGAGTACTGTTAATATAAAATATTAACCCTGCAGTAAAGCTTGCGCAAGGGATATTCGACGACGTTTGACCGTGTTAAAAGTTAAAAATATAGTTTAGGTAGGTATCGGATTCGTCGACCGTCGATTGGAGAAAAATATTATTTCATTTTCGTCGAGACCATAATATTTGTAATAATGATATTATATCACCACACAGTCAGAAGATACACGTCGGCCGTGTACATTCGATTTTTCAACACAAAATGGTACAAAACTCGTCCTACAAATTTTCGCTATTGATCGGGATTAAATGAAATACGTCCCTGGCACCTGGGGGAAATAACTTGGGTTTCCGGCGTATACGCGAAAGCGCGTGTAATTGGTTCAGGAATAATATCGACATCATCCTTTTAAATAACGCGGTCGTTTCGCGGTCGTTTGCTTAAGTACGAAATGTAAACGTTACATGCTCGCGCGTGGGTGCAGCGGGCTTCCCAAATTATGATCTACATACGGATAGCGGCTGCTGTCTGTCGACGTTTTACGAGTATAAAGGAAACTCGTACTGTATTATTATTATTATTATTATTATTATTATTATTACTGACAAGTTACAGCAAGCGATTTCCGGTTATGACGCGCGTATTTCCGGATATATTACGTTATGCGTATATACTTTTCTTATAGATCACACCACTCTCGTATTTCTCCGCTGCAGCCTGGTCCTTTTGCACATACGTTTTCCAGCTAAATCGTACACTTTGCGCTTACGGTGTGTGTGAGAGTAGCTTGGCGGTTATGGGTGGATGAAGGCCGTCAATTTCACGTCCTACGCACGTATCATATGTATATATACACAAACGAACGTGGTAGATAAGAGAAAACGTCAGCCCTCGGGACAGGCTTAAAAAGTAAAAAGTAAATATGAAAAAAAAAAAACCGAAATACTCGTGAATGTATTACGGAAATTGACTGCCTACTTCATACGTGTGTATATACAATAGTATATTATCTGGTCTTGGTCGAATCTGTCTCTGTCCATCTCTCTATCTGTTTCTATCTATTTCTCTCCCTCTACCGTCCTCCTAAGCACTCTCTCTCTCTCTCTCTCTCTCTCTCTCTCTAATTCTCTCTTTCTCTCCGTATCGCTCTTTCATACCCCTCACGTGTCTATATATTCATCACATATATTATTATGTTGTATACCACTGCCAACAGAATACGATACCCTAGAGCGCGTTTAGGCTAATGATATGCACGCGTCGCCCTTTTGAATGGTCTATGCGCACATAAACTATAGGCAGGTACGCATGTTGGCGAAATGTAATAATATACAAATAAAAATATATACACGGACGGCTGTTGTCGCCGCATTATGGAGCGTTTAAATATCGGTACCAGCTATTTTATATATTGGTAATAATTATAATAATATACCGTTATGTTATCACGCAACGATATTTAGTTCGTTAGAAAAACATTGAGGGCATACAGAGTGATTCGCCAAGTGTGTTTGTTTCAATTTGTTTTTTTTAATGATGAGGTCATTTAATTTTGATTTTTGGAATTTTTAAGTATGCCTAAAGACTATATTTTAGAATAGATGGAGAACTCGTCGTTGTAAGGAGAGTTCTTATAGCTGGTTGTTTTAAAAAGGCTTTACGATATTTGGAAATATAGATATTATAATAAATTCGTGTTTTAAGCCAAACAATTTCAAAATAATTAGTGTATTAATATAAGTGCATAACAAAGGATAAAATGAGAATGCGCATGGTTATTGATTCACTCTGTATCCTGTCGCTCCACGTCACTACTATAAATATCTACAACTCATAATTAACTCGAGTCTCCTAGAGTTTTCTTCTATTACAATATTATGTAATGTATACCTTCAGCCACTCGAACTTTTACCATGGGTTAATTTAATTCAACACAATTATAATATTACTGAACGGTGAATATTTTCCGATACAAGCAATATATAAAAAACGCAATGATAAAAAATGCAACATGAAAACACGAAACAAATTGTTAAAACACCCTGAAGTACCAAACTTTACATATTTATTATTTTCGCATGATTATTGGCATAGTTATATTATGTTTTCAATTTTGTTCTGGATGCATTACACTACCTTCAGATCACTATAGATAATTTTATTACATGTATGTAAAGATGAATAATAATTTATGAGTTCATTTTTAAGTTTCGATGAGTAAAAATTAAAGTAACCTATAAAATATAAAATATAATCGATTGTGTGCTGTATACACGATGCACACATTCGTGGGATGACGGTATTCATCCGGTGGCATTCACCGTTCTATATTATAATAAGGTATATAAGTACATAAGACAATACAAACAATAAGAGAAAAATCAGATCGTATTTAAAATTTTCACTCGAATGATGTATCACACAAAATTTCCATAAAGCTATAAGTACACTTGTAATATATCATCAGTCCGATGCCAAAAATCGCTAGAGCAACGACGTATCGCGAAGGATGGTTAAATGCAGATTCCATTCCTTATCTTTTGTAATGCAGTTGGTTTCAGGGATATCATTTTGCTATAAATTATAATAATATTGCGAATACCGGTCACGCTTCATAATAATTATAATCGGACAATAGAAAAATATTTGTCTTTTTAATATTACAGTTGCCATATTATAGACAAGTAAAATTCGTTTAGAACCTAAGCGAATGGTTTTGTCCACTCGGTGATAATCGTCGGTGCTAGTCTTTTTGATCAATATAATATTTTGGTACATTTTAAATATGTAGACCAAAATATATTACAATAGAAAATTATTTTAAAACAGTTGATTGAGTCCAAATGTATAGTAAATAGTTTATGGGTCACCAACCGAGATTTTTAGCAACAAAATCATGGCCACACATAGAAATACTTGTTCCAAACCATCTGTACCCCCCTTACAAACCGCTAATAAGTAATAGCCATAGTTGCCGGGCTACAAATCAATGAAAAAAAAGATAGGAAAAATATTACAGAATAAGTATACATTTTGTCAAGTATTTTCGATGTGACCAGTCTTCTTGGGATGTTTGGTCTAGTGTTCGACTGCCCACTATACACTCCGTCGCAAGTTCACTGCTGTGTTATAACTTCTAGTCTTCGACACCATTTTTCATACTATTTTTATTAAACCGAGTCATAATTGTCTCCTAAACGCTTTAATAATCATTCCGTATCTCAAAGGCGGATTAAGACGGTTAAGTATTAATAAGTTATTAATCGACAACATAGTATCACTTTAATCATATTTAATGATTGGTAAGACACTATTTCTGAATTTCATGAAGACCGAAAAAGTTATTATTTCGTGACGTACAGATGTTTTGAAATAATAAAAATATTTTAGTAGAACGTATTGTTATATTCATTTGATTTATTTTGTCTGAGCAATACCGTGGTCTTTAAGCGATATTCTGCCCTAAATTAATTAAAAATAAAATATAAGATATTATATGCTCCGAATCAAAAAATTAAAATGACAATCGAAAAGTATAAAATATTTAGAATTTTTCGTAGTTTTCCAACTTGATCGTTGATTAAGATAAAATCAACTGTTCTTTGTATGAATGTAATCAATTAGGTAATTAATTTGTATATATTATTTCAGTTAATCGTGTTTTTTATTATGTTAATGTACATTATTTATAACCCCCTTTTGGTATAATAATTATCCCAGAGCATGATTAAATCCCATTCAACAGAATTACTTATTAATTTTTTTTTCACTGGTACCAATTTTATTTTAATATCCCAGTGTTTTAAATAGACTAAGTTACGATTTATTGGTATACAACAAAATTATAGAATCCTGCATAGAAGAAACGTTTTAGAAGTTTAAGTTACTGCCTACCAACTTGAAGGGTATACAATAAACTTAGTGTACAGAAAGTTCTTTTACAAACCATTAACTTTATTTCATAATATGTATAAATAAAAATCATTTTTTCTACTTATTAAGTAATATATAGTTGTAACAATGTTTCGTTTATCACACAGAAATAACTTAAATGTTTTATTTACTCTTAACACTATGCATGCCTGTTTATGATATGCAATGTCATGATCTTTGAATTACGATCATTGAATAATCATAAACTAAATAGATACAATTTTTATATTTTATAGATTTAAGTATAATAATAATATATCACAAACAAATGTTCATAATAAGACTAATTTTGATTTATTAAAAAACTTAAAACATAAGTTTTAATTATTGAGCTATTTTTTTAAAATATTATTACAACTTTAATATTATATTTATAGGTGTTTTATATTATTTTAAGTTTTTTATTTTTGTGTACATAGTGACTGTTATAAGAAAACTTTTTACATATTTCATTTTTAATATATATTATTTATTTGATAAAAGTATTATTTATATATTTTATATTTTAAAGACAATTTTATTAATATATGACTCTAACATGTTTATACACTTCATGTCATTGTTGTTTTTTTTAACTCAACTGTCATGTCAATTTTATTATATTCAAGATATTTTATATCAACATAAAAGATTATGTGTACCACACACTTGTTCTCACTGTAAATTGTTGTACTAATGAAAATAATTTTTTTTAACTTGATTATAACTTTTAAGTGCCATTGTATTAACTTTTAACATTGTGTTTTTGCAAAAGTAAAATATAGTATTTCCTAATTTTAAAATTGTTTAAAAATATGTGTGGTATAAATAAATGTTGAACTCATAAAATATTTGGTCAAGATTGCTAATGTAGCACATTTAATTTGGATGAGTGGAATATAGACGATAAGAAAATATCAGATGTTAAATGAAAATTTTAATTTTAAATGTTCATAATAATAATACAACCAACTGCTTAAAAAACGGTCTGACATTAAAATTAATTTAAAATCTTTAAAGTGAACTTTTTCTATTAAAAATGTATTGTTATATATATTTTTTAAATTATATGAAATACCTTCGTTATAAAACTGAGTATAAGAGAATGTTGGTCTTTTCTTAAAAAACCCACTACATATAATTCGATTTAAGTTTTATAATTTACTGTATTTACTGTGTTTTATAAAGTATTTTGCCTATAGTTAACCTAAGTATACCTTTGATCTCAAAGTCTCATATTTAAACATAAATGTTTGTAAAACATTGAAATTTTCAAACATGGCAATACAAAAAACAACAACAACAACAACGAAAAATATACACTTGACATTGAGACATATAGTTCTTAATAAATTATAAGTCGTATTTGTCCCAGATGGTTACATCAACGGCAGAACATAAAGTTATATTTTTCAAACCATTATTACCTCCTAGTTCAGAGTCAAACGAAAATCGTGACGTTTGAATAAAATAGAATGTTCAATGTCTATGGTTAAAAGGAAAACTGTTTGTATGACATGTAAAATGTTTTGCAGAAAATGTATTGTTTTGTTCAGTGAAAATACATATTTTGGCTAAAATATTATAATATTATGTAATAATATACCCGAAACATATAGACAATTGTTGAACGTATTAATTATTATTATATATATAATATGTTAAAATTGTTCAGAATAAATACTTAAGTTTACGTTTGGAACCTAATAAAAAGTTTCATTTTATAAACAATAATATTTTTGTTCAAACACCATTTAAATAGATTCATTCGCAAGGTTTTACGTTAATTGTTAACAAATGCTTATAATAATTCCCTTTAACAGATGAAAGTTTGTAGGGTATTGATCTCTATTAAATACTTATTTGATTATCTTACTGCGCGTATATTTTAATGATACTTAGTAGATTAAAATTGGAGTTTTTTAGATTTGATTAGATTTGAAATGTTTCTGAATGATTGATTTTACAATAGCAAACTTGTTTTTTTTAAATCAATTTTTTGAGGGATGTAGTTAAACATTACCAATGAAAATTGATTGAATTTTTAATTTAGTTTTTCTCAATTTTGATGTAGTTCTTGATTTGTGTATTGTTCAATGTTCGCGTTATTTGATTGTTATTTTAAAATATGTATATTATAATCATATTTCATATTATAATAATGCTCTCGAGATGTTAATTAATGAAGAATTCAATATCATGACATTGGCCTCTGTTCACAATACAATGATTTATAATTCATTGAAAATAGGATTACACTCCAGATATTTCAATTTCTCTATCCCACATTATTTTTGTGGTATTTAATAGATTTCAAAGTAACTCCAGATGAGTTTTTTTTTGTGAAAACTATATAATATCGTCGTGCAAAATTTGGCTGCAGACTTGCAAATTGTAATAATGTTGAAACTGTGGTGCACCTACAGTGGTGTAAAATAGAAAACAATATATAAAAACGGACATAGTGAAGAAGAACAAAGAAGAACAAATATTCGTTTTTATACCAGGCAAGAGAAAATACACTTCTAACTCGGTGTAATGTTCGATATCGTCCCCGTCGCCAACGGTTATTGTTCTGCGCCTTGGAAAATTCATTGTGACTGAATTGTTATGCAGTCAATCGTACCACACACACACAGACACACACACTCAAACGCGTGTAAATGAAGTGGGCTGACGAAGTGAAAAGAATTCATGCACGTATATAGCATATATATTGTATTCATACTTATTTTTAATATTCATTTGTCGTGGTGATGTTAATAGTATATCGTTTCATTAGGCTCTCACGGAGAGCTGACAAACGGTTTTTGACGGGGAGACGAATGCCCGCCGGGTCCTAAAAGACGAACTCGGCGAAAAAAAAAATGTTTCGGTGGACTCGAGTGGGGAGCATTGGGGGGGTGTGTATGTATGTGTTAGAAGGAGAGAGAGTATAAAAAAATTTCACGGTCCAGTCACGTACGAAACATTTTGCCGTCAACGAGATTAATCACCGCTGCCGCCATGTAGCCACTGCGGCAGTCATGGAATACCGAAAAACCTCTCTTTTTCTCTCTTTATTACACACACACACACACACACACACATATACTCATACACAACGTCATTACGTCGTTTTGACCGTTTGTCGTGTGTTCGAAGAAGAGCGACACAACTCAGACACGAGAAGCATGCGATTCGTATTATTATTTTAATTTTAGCTTTGGTGTTTAATCTTCCCTTGGGTTTTTTGAGCGGAAAAAAAGAAGAAGAAAAAAAGGCGTTTAATGTATGATTTTGACATGAATATTTTGTATTAGCTAGGGCAAACCTAGGTAATTTCGATAGGTTATTTGAGTTGTTAAAACAATTTCTTAGGTATATAGTAACATTTCAGAATAATAACTTAAATTTCCACATTAACTTCTTTTAAACACTTCAAAAGTACATGTTTTAAAAAGAAAACATTGGAGTTCTAGCGTATAATAGTAGGTACTATAGGCAGCTGTTATTGTTTATTACTGTCGAATCATAACGGCAAGAACGTCCCTCAAAAACCACACTATATGTGGTTGATAATAATATAAGAAGAAAAAATTCCCCTCGAAAAAACGATGACGTGAACTTTGCAAGTGTTGCAAATATATCTCGGGTCTGTATGTATGAGGTGTTTTTTCGATAAAACAACACGTATGTCTCGTTTTCTAATGACCACACTTTCAATTCTGACGGAATATATAATATATTTTGATTTTCATCATTAAGGGGCATAAAAAACACTTTTTTTCCAGGGGAAAAAAATGTTTCAACATGGCGTCTAATCATTAAAGACCTTTTATCCACGTTTTGAGTACTTAAATTCTACGGTTATTTAATGGGGAAAAAATATTATGATGTTGCATTCCATATCATATTATATAAGTACGTACTCAATAACGAAATCATCATATTTACCGTCTAATTTGTTTGAAGATTTTATTTGGTTTTCAATTTGAGACATCAAGCGTAGGTAATTATTAAACCATTTGTGAAGTGTGTACGGAAAATTATTTTAATTTGTTTATCACTTTTTAATGATATATGTAAGAAAATATACTCACGAATTAAAAAAAAAACATTTCAATTCATAGATAGTTTATTTTCTGTACTAGAAAATAAATATTAAGTATTAAATTTATTCAGCTATAATGATTGATTTAAGTTTAAAAACATCTAATTTGTTTTAGTTTAAGATTCTTTTTATGAAAATGCTAAGTATAACTCATTAATTGGAATATGTTAGACTCCTACATAAATTGTGGAATTAAACGTTAATGGATGGTTAGTTTAAGAAACATTGTAAAAACTGTATTTAACTTTAATTAATATGTCATATTTTGTTAATAGACTATTCACTATTTTGATAATATTAATACAATATTCGAGTTTAAGTTAATTATAGGTTACTGTACAGTATTATACAGTGAAAACATTTCTACGTTCCTTAAAAATTTAGATTTTCTGTTTGATTTTATTCTTTACACCTAACAATGGAATAATATATTATTGTCAAAAAAACGCACAACATCAAATTTACTAGTAAAAATACAAACACTGAACCACTAAACATAAGTATTTCATTTAGTTTATTATATTGTATTTTGTGCTCACGCTGTAAGTGGTTCTTACGACACATTTTACTATTTTTTTTAACGGTTGTAACGAATTGTGACGTTGATTTACAAATGGTAATTTCGAAGTTTTACAGACTGTAAATATAAAAGCACATAATAGGATCGGTAAAAATGTTATTCAATGTACACTTTGTGTTTTAAAGTTTACTAAATAATGATTGAAAAAAATAAAAAAACACGCTACCTATTAATAATGATGAAAAATCGGATTCATATAACAGTTATTTTAACGGTAACCTACAGGACTCGAGTTTACGGATTTAAATGTATTTTAAATTGAAACTCAATACATCGATGTTACTTTAAAAATTCAAGAAAGGAATCGAGAAAATTGGACTGTATATTTTATCGTAGATAAAAAAAAAAAAAATAAAGTAAAAACGTTTCGGTTTGCGTGTTGTACGGTAGTACATCAAAGCTTCATTTTGTGAGTGCTTGCCAGATTTTATGAAAACCACTATATGACGTGAATACACCTACCTATGAATAATATATATTCGAGGAGAAACCTAATACAAAGTGTGGGATATTTGTATGTAAGTATAATATCATATACGATATTATATAGGGTTGATGTGAAAACAAATTTACCTCACCATCGTAAGGACCGTAGACAATTTTTTTTTTCATTTAGAACCAAAAGAAAAAATATAATATACAGCCCAAAATCGTAACCATGGTTCTGCATCAAATAATAAAATAAAAAATTCAACGCGAATACATCAATATTTTACTAATTTTTACAGTCCTAAATTGAGAACTAAGTTATGAATAAAATAATAAAATAAAAAATCCATCGCGAATACATCAACATTTCCATAATTTTAACGGTCTTGTTATAGTTTTATAACACTGCCAGGTCGAAAACTAAAAACAATTTATAACGAACCGACCAATATGAATATTCATGTCAGATATTTTAGTGTAGCTTCATTAGCTCTGTATTTCGATATTCGCATTGTATGTATTTACGTTTCCGATAAACTCTAAGCATGCGACTTATTAGATAAAATCCAACGAAAACCTAATACGTCGTCCGTTTCAGTTAGGCTATAGACGAAGAAGTGAAATTTATCAAAGGTTTAAACTTATAAACAGCAGGTATTATATTTCTGAGCACATAAAATATCTTACATTAGTATGTATTACGTTAATAATAATATTAGTCGGCGAATATGCCATACGTTAGATTAATAAATTACTCTTCGTCTCAGTACTTTGTAATTGTAAAATAATTGACTGCTTATATAATATAATGTGCAATAGATTTTATGTGTGTGCCATAATGATTTCTATAATTTCGTACCGCAACAATAATTATAAAATCGTAAACGGAAAATAACAATATCACGCCATGTTAAATTAAATAAAATTACATTTTAAACTGGAAACATTTTAATGGTAATTCTTGAACGTTTCCTTATAATTATTATTATTTTATAAGTTTTTATATAACCAAATATAAATTTAAATTGTTTATTGTGTACAGATTCAGTTCAATTCCCCTCCCAAAAATGTTATAGAAATATTATTACAGCGTACAGTGTAAATGATGGTAAAAATATTTTATTAATTTTGTGCATAATAGTTTGTATAAACATTGTAATTCTTTCATATAATTTATATTATATTGTTTGTGAATGTACTTATCGTGAAGTTTATTGACATCGCGTGAGTAAAAAGCAAATAACTTCAAGGTTTGGTGCCAGGATATCAATGAAACGAGAAGGGATAGGGTCCCCAATATTGATACCATATAATATTTTTATATTAGCAGATATGTATGTTTCTGACTAAATAAATATTTTTGAGAACGAATCAATGAGTTTAGAATAAAAGTTTGTAACAAATTAATAACTTTTACAGTTTTTAAATAATAATTATATAATATACACTATAAAAATATGAATACAATTCTGATAAAAATCGTATATTATGCATACTGCAGTTACTAATTTCATACATTTTGAGCTATATTAAAATAACATAAGAAATCAAAAATTCGAAACATTTTTCCTATAATCAGTTAGGTGTTGTATTAAATTTTTAAATTATTATGTTACATACTTATTGGCTATTTCAGTTTTTTTTTTATTAAAGATAACCCTTGGCAGTAAAGGCTATTGGGGTTTACAAAAAGTATTAACAATATATAAGTAACTATACAATAAACGATTATAGAACTTGTACTAGAGTTAATTTTACAACTTATTTAATAATTTTGAACTTTCGAAGTGATGGTGAAATCGACTATTGATTTAGTTGAGTCTGAGAAATTGGTAAGTGATATTATTACATTAAAATATATCCATCAGTGTTACACTATGAAAATTATGTGGATAGTTTTGTTAATTTTTGATATTCCTACTAAATATTCTAAGCTATATTACTAGATTATTATATTTTATGATAGTAAAAATTAAAATATTATTAAATTAAGCCTTTCTTTTATTACCTTAATTTCCAGGAATTTTTTGTTGTAAGTTATACGTACAATGTTTAACGTATGGAAATGTTTGGTTCCACACAATTAAGATATACCAGCAAATATATTGATAACTTATTTTAATAAATCATATAATATTTTTAAAATTTTTTCATATCCGTGTGCAGTGAGAATCAATGGTCACATAAAGTCACGTGAGATTTTTATTCGAATGATCTATATGTTTAAAACCATTTAACTAATATTTATTTAATGCCTATACGCCACATGTCTACTAAACATTACAGTAATTACTGTACCGATGCAATTTAATTGCCACAAACAAAATTGTACGTTATGTATATTATCATGATATATCATTAGACATGTTTATGAACACACGTCGAGTATCAGACCGTGACCGCGGTTACTTCAATATCGATACGGTATAATCAACGACGTGCACATGTCTAAGACGGTTTCGGGTGACTTTATCGACGTCGCTAGTGTTTTCGCAAAAATGGAAAAGTGTCATGGCTGTTTAATGAGCCTTAACTCACCGGTATTATACAGAACGGTGTGCATAATGCAGGGCGGAACGGGCGTAACGTCTTGGGCGGCTTTTAAACTAATCAAAAACGTATAATGTACGCATACAGGCGAGTATATATTATGGTGTACACAAAAGCCGGCGGACGAATGAAATAAAAAATTCGAAATTCCGGGATGTCCCGAAATTATATGGTAACGCGGCTCGAATGGGCTGAAAGCGACCGGGCTCGGGTGAAATAATATATTATAATAACGCGAGTTAGGCAAATGAGTAGAGGACGGAAACACTTTCCTGAACTACCGAACCGTAAACGCCGTGCGTTCCGTTGAAATATTTTCGGGGAAACCCGAGCCGGGCTCTGGCACCCGTTTTCTTTACGACCCCAGCCCCGTGCAAAAGTATTACAACTTTCCGGCACCGACAACCGTCTCGTTAGAGTCGTCTTGTTTACGCGTGTCCTGCGAAAGTCACTGAAATTTCAAACCTTTAAGGGGAGGGAAAAGAGCCGCGGCCCACCTTCCACGGTTAGTGGGTTACCCGTTTTATCGACGTGACGTAATATCTAGTAAATATTGATTAGGGTGCCAGTTACTGATAAGAAGAAAAATATTTTTGCCAAATTTTTAAAAGTGCGGGCTGGAATTTTGTTACAATACACCTAAAATTAATGCCTGTAAAATTTGAACTTGATCGAACTTAATTAACAGGTGGCGACTTAAGCTCAACGTTTTATGGAAAAGAGTAAAATGTTAGTTTTGGTGTATAATTGCTTTAATTTTAAATTTGAGAAAAATTTATGTTTTATATTTCTGATACACTGTACAATTAGATGTTTTAATTATTATAACAAAATAAATTTACTTATTTAAAAGACAAAATTTTTATCAAATCAAAAATATTATTGATATTGTTATTGTATAATGATGAGATTGCGTATATGAGTAAATAAACAAGGTGTATGTGAAAGTTGACAAATTATGTACCACTGATATAATATATTTCAATATAGCATGATTTCCGAATCGTTCGGCTGTACCTACCTCTTGTATAGACAAGTTTCAGAATGTTTGGTCCGATTTTATAGTTCTAAATACTTGTGTACAAACTAATTTCAAACTATTATAAGATAACGCCGGAAATCATTAGGTCCAATAAAATATGTATTGTATGTAATTTAAATGCAAAATCAACTTTAAATTCACCTGATATAAAAGTGCTGTCATAGCAAAAATGTTATTTCTCATCAAAGATATACGCAGATGAACGGATGAGCTACGTCTGAATCTATAGTACTGTCCTATTTTCGTAAAATACAATGAAAATATACGTTGTGTTTGTGACTATATATTTATATTTGGATATAGTTGTATCATAATTTGTTGGAAAAATGCAGTAATTTACTAAAATGACTATCCGTACTAATATTATTCGTTGGACCATAATTGGTGATGGATTGCGATTCGTCAACATAATATATTTTACGTCCCGGCGACTATCGGTATAATATTATACTCTACAGCTAGAGAGCATACGGACCATATAGGTATGCGAGACTCGGATTAATCCGGCGACGATTGCATTTCTTTGTCAGGGACACCACCACCGCCTTAGCGTCAGCGTTTATTATACCGTCACGGTTAGATTGGTTTTCGAAATTGGACCCGCCCACACAATACAAAGGTCTGTTGACAAAACGTCGTCAAAGATCTTTTCCGAAGTTCGCCGCCGCCACGTGTGTGCGCGCACAGAATTTGAATATTTCCCTTTGATGGCGGCGACGCTCGTGTGATCCGGATATAGTCATATACGGTCTTGTATACATCACATTAAATCTCGTAATTGCTGGGAGTAGTATCTGGGCGGACGTAGACGGTTTGCATTGCAGCAATCGCACGACGACTGTAAACCGTTTTCACCACAAGGTCTGAAGATTTCGAGACGCATTTTAATACGTAATAAAGTTAATTTAAATGCTTTTTGATGTGGTGAGAAAACCGAGATTCTCACTGCACGTCACCATTGGATCACTTAATTTAGTTATCATCGAGTTCATTTCTAATTATTAAATAAATTATAATTGTTGACTGATGTGTTGAGAGAACAGACTAAACGCTTATAACAGAAAAACGCAGTTATTCACTTTAGTTACCTAACTATGTAAATTGTTTATTTTTTTTTTTCATTTTCTAAGGAAAATATTTTTAAAAATGAAACCCGCAGGTTCAACATGTAAACCGCGAGATATGAGAGTTATTAGAATGTATAAATATTTACTGAACATATGACTAGTTTAATATCTGATAGATTGGCATACACTGTAACATTTCTAGAGAATGATGCTGCTGCAGAGATTGAGAGGCAAGCTCACGGAAAATGTGGTGTGTAATGGTAGATCACTGTGAGAACGCTTAGATAACCGGCTTTATTTTTTTGTACATTAATATGCGTTTGGGTGTTTTGGAAAAATGTTGAATTCACTTCTGACATTTTAAAAATGACCTATTAACAAGCAACCACTTGTCACGGGACACCGATATTCCAAAGCGATAAAAATAAAAATTTTAATTCAACCGATATTTTTAATTATATTTCAAATCCAATTCATCACCATAATGACTTAGTTAATTTACATATCATTACTATTATATACTATCGCCCGCGCACAGTAAATATATTTATATAGCAGAATTCGGCTTATTTAATTTATTATGAAATTGTAAAAAAAATTAAGCATTTTATACTAAAAATCCTGTGTGTGACGTATTAATTACACATTATTACATATCCAATTGTTATGTCATATTGCTTTAGTACTTTCATGATGTCCTGAAAAACAATAGTTTTTAGAAGTCATTTAGACGTGTTTCATTTGGCTAATTGACGATATCCGTTCTTTTCACAATTAATCATCCTCAATGTATCGCTGATTACCACGTGTTGAGCCATTCTAAGCAATGCACAAGACAATAACGTCAGTATAAAATATGCATTCGTAATACATTATACGCTAGCCCCAAATCGATCTGAGTTTTTTCAGCTGTTGTGAATTATAACGTAAATCGTACTTAAGTCGACGTAAATCGTTTGCAAGTGGTTCAATGTTAAATAAACCCGATTAAGTGAGGTTTGAATGGTATAGGTATTCGTTTAAAAGTATTCGAATATAAATAACGGGGATTCCATCGCGTGATAAATTAGACGATCGGCTGCGAAGAGGATTTAATCGCCGGACTTAAAACACGTGCACCGTCGCTTTTATCGGTCTATATACCTACTATATATAATATGTGTGTGTGTGTGTGTGTGTGTGTGTGTGTGTGTGTGTGTGTATATATATATAGGTATATAAACATTAAACACACATAATATTGTTATGGTAGTAGTTATAAATAGGTCGAAATCGATAATCTGCACTGTGAACCAACTGTCGACGGTATGCGATGCCGGCATTAAATAGCTGCTAAGTGTTATTGCCAAAGTTTGCGGTGTTGGCGGCGGCGATCATGGGGTCCAAAGCCATTTCGCGTAAAACCGTTTTATTTGCTTATATTCTCCACACTCCACACCCTCGGCAGCAGTCGGTTTCGGGTAAACATATCCGGTTTGGAGCACAAACACTCAATCGGAACTGTGATATTCATTGGCACTGCATCGAAGGGTCATTAAGGACGGATGATTTCACAAAATTTGGTAGCGCTCGGGTCTTAGGCGGGCTTTCGAAAGGAATGCCAATGATCAATACAATACTTCTGCAATAATATACTGATTTGTATTACCTCTGTATAAAAAGGTGCTTATATGTATAGAGTAATGTTTATCGAAATAAAGCAATGAGCAATTGCAGCATCAGCACTCACCACTCAATTTTCAATTAGGTTAGAACAGACACAGAGACTCCTTTAACCAAACACATACGATCCAGGAAAACCTCTACTCTCCTCGCCCATCCTCGAAAAACCCTACCCTGATTTCTCCAATCTCCTCTGCCGACGCACTGTGTGCAGACACGTATCGAAATGGTGGTGGCACGTAAACAATAGCGCACCTAATTGCGGAGCCGAAACCACCGACGGAACATCGCGAAGACCACTTGATTTAATATATACATACATATATCGTCGACATTGGCAAAACGTTTTCACTCTCACTCTCTCTCTCTCTCTATCTTTTTCTCTCAGTCTCGATTTATATTATGTATCTCTACTATCTTTCTCTCTGTTCACCTATCTCTCTCTTTCTCTGACTCTCCACTCTCGTCCTTGTAGGTACACTATTGTTTAAACGCCGACGTATAATTATTTTTTCAAGCTTAGTTTTTAAAATACTTCTCCTATTCCATCCCTCTCATCCACAGTTACTGACCTAACTCGATCCAGGCGACCCGCTGTTGTTAGGCCGCTTAACAATGGAATCGATGATTTATTTCACAACATGCATTGTAATATACTATTTCACGAGGGAATATATTATTATAGTGAGCCCTCGGCGTACGTGAAAAAAACACTGAATGGTTGAATATTCGGCTAAAGAATCCATATTATATAGTTTTTTTTATGTTCTTTTTTTCATAAATTACACGTAGACCACAGCTACACAACTCGTTTATAAATATAACAGCTGGACATTGCGTATTCTCTTATTGTAGGCGTTGACAGGACACGAAATGTAATAACCACCAGTGATATTCGTGGAGTTTTATTCTCATTATTCGCGGTCTTTAAGTGTAAAGTTGTTTTGAAAAAAATAAAACTTTTCCGACATTTGTTGATATTTAAAATTTAATTGGAACAATTTTTGAAAAACAATTTAATTATTCCGGTATAAAAGTTTTTTTGAATATTAAAATAATGGTGTAGTGTATACTGGTACAGTCTATTGCTTGACTTATTGTTTTGAGTAAGATTCCTTAGAACAATTAACTGACTAATTTAAAACTACAGAAAATTAAAAAAAAACTTTTTTTAAATTGTATAACTAATTTATTGTTTTTGTTTTGAAAACCATCGAATAAAACTCATCACATTTAAAATACATTGTGGCGATGAACATGAAATTATCATTATATGCAATTTTTTGAAGACCTCTTGATCAATCTTTTAAAGAGTTTGAATAAATTAATTCCAACACAAATAAAAATACAAATTTGAATGAGTACATTTGTTTTCTGTTCAATTAATGGTTCAAATATTTTTGGATGAAAGTATTCAAATACGTATCATGAATACTTTTTCTCTCACCTAAAAATGGTTTACAATTTGTGTCAAACCAAATTGTTCTTATCAATTCATTTTTTAGTTACTTATAGGTGTTATCATAATTTGTTACATTTTAAATACATAACTTATATTGTGCTAATGCAGTTGTTTCCAACACATGGATTTGGGCCCACTTGTGGGCCGCAGGCAATGTGGTACTGAGCTGAGGACGCTAGTCGATAGTCAAAGCCAATGGTTTAAAGTTTTCATTGGCAACAACAACGAGTTTTCTACACGATTTTATACATGTTTACATTGAACCTATCGTTTTATTGATGTGTGTGTATGATTTGTACGTATATATAATTATAGGTAAGTAGGAATCAACGTTTTTTCTTTACATAATTTCTGGTCTACACGACTAAACGGTTGGAAACCGCTGTGTGAATGTATTAACATGAACGTTCATTTCTCCAATCATTCAAAAACTGACATAAATTAATGGGAAAAATTATATTATATTATGTTTTGGAAGTTAAAAGTGTTCTGAATACCTATTTCAACTCGAATGATTTTAATTCAAATACGCATTCGCAGTACAAAATACATGAAGTATTCTTTACTTGACTGCAATTGAGTATGTGTACCCTATTGTAATATTAATTTAATAAAATATGAATTTCAAAAGTTTGAGGAATACGTGTAAAACCTGGGGTTTTTGTCTTGTACCAGGAAAGACGTACTAAACGAATGTAATATTTTATGTATTATACTATAATATTATTCATTATTAAAATTTTGTTACCTACCTAATAATGCGACGAGTTGCATGCGAACACACACACACACACACACTCTCTCTCTCTCTCTCATATGTTTAGACATACGTAATGGCCACACAAATTCGCTTAGCTGCACTGTGCGTGGCGTGCATTATACCGTCTCAAGATATGCCAACCGACAAAACACATGAACAAAAGAATGTGCCTATTGAAGGGAGTCTAAAACAATTCCAATTTACCAAAATGTGTTAATATACATGTGTTTCCATTCGAGAGTACCGGTAGGTATTTGAAAGTTTAATAAATAAATGGAGTGGAAAAACATTGCGTATGTGTTAACTCTCTCTCGTTTTAGGAGTTTCCGAAACCATCATTCCCCCATTCTTTCACACGTTCACTTCATTACTCTCCCGGTTTCTTGAGTTGCACACCTCTTTCAATCACCCATTTCTCTCTATATCTCGCCCGCCAATACTGCTCTCACCGCACCGACATTCTTGTAATTTCACGTGTGCTTAGAATATTAAGTTACCGGACAACGACGCTCACTGACGCATTGTCGGTAATACACTCGTCACTCGGCGTTATGTAAAAATAATACATAATTGTGAGTAATTCGTGTTCACTTGTATTCGCTGCAGCTCACTGAAGAACCGAAACAATTGGCAATTGCACAGTTTTTACTTGTGTGTAAAAATAATCCCATGGCGAGTTTTCGTGGTGTACGTCGAAACACTATATTTCCGTTTCATCCGTAGTATACCCGCGGCCGGTCGCAGTGAAACAAAAACAAACAAACAAACAAATAAACAAACAAAAAGCGTTTAAACATTTTCATCTTTGCAAACAAACTGACTGCAGACTTTTAAGTCATAAAAGTAATGTGTATTACGAAACGTACGAGTTATATGTACACCTACGAATTAAAAATCATAAGATTTTAGTATAATGGCATAACAACCACCATTTCATCTTGATCAAATAAGTATGTAAAAGAATCTTTTCAGAATCAAGGTTTTTCGTTTATTCACATATAGCGATCAAAATAAAATTGTTTTCATAGATAACATAAAATCATTAGTTGGATTAAAAAAAAAAAAAACAATTTTAATATATTAAATTTTTGTTATAACTTATTTACTTTTATGATATTAAATTATTCATATAAAATAAAACAAAATATATTATAATATAAAAATTCTTTTTAAATTCAATAATATAAGTATATATTTATAACAGTTATTACGTTTCGATTATTTGATCGTATTTTAAATAACAATATGTATTATTTTACAAGCTTACAATACATGGTATATTTAATATAAGCAATCTTTTGAAAAATAAAATATACGTTTTATAACGAACATATTTATTAATAAGAAAGTCAGCGGTAATATAGATTATCAAATGTACTTTTTAAATATTACATTTTCTTCATGTAATTTAAGCTATGCCTCAATATGTATAAACAATGCACCTACCTAAAAAGGAATGCTTTTTATATAAATATGTCAACATTAATTCTAGAAATATGAATTAGATCAATTTCTCGGCTTAAGACTTAAAAGTTAAAATCATAATAATTTCTAAGTCATTTTAAAAGTATAAACTGTACAATCTATTTAATATTTTTGAAACTTAAAAATAAGAAAGAATATATTTATACTATTACATAGATTAGAGTTTTAGAAATTAGATTAAAATTGTTTGATTTTATACAAGAAAATTAATACCTACATATGGCTGATATAAAGTTTATTTTTTTATCAACGGATAAGATTAAAATAATGTACACATTGAACTTACATTTTAAGTTTTATACGATGTGAGTAATCAATTAAAAATAAACTAATTTTAAAATTACAATCATAAATATTTCATTGCAATAATTAAACAATACTGCTCATTGACGTCATAAAAAGAAATAATTTAGTTTAAAATTGGCTAATTTTTATTTTAATTTAAAACTATTTGGCATCCGATGAAATCAAATAATTTGATTAATAAATACCATTCATTAAATGCATACAAATTCGAAAATGCAATAGGCAAATATTATTCACAAATAGGTATGTATTATGTTTATGTTTTTAGCGTGAACGAAATAAGGTCGCAATAATAAATTACCAGAACAAAATAATTTAAAATGAAAATCTGACATGATAGTAGGTGCATACGCAATTATGTACATGGCATTTAATTATTTTAAAATTCTGATTTTGCGTAGATAAGGTAATTTAAATATTGCAAATCGTGTAACTAGAATAATTTCCATGGATTTTTATGTTTGAATTGTAGGAGTTTCAAGAAATATGGTATGATACGATACGCAAATGATTTTATTATTTTTAAATGTTCGTTTTTCCGTTTCACCAGCGAAATACAAGTACAAAATTTCAAATTTGTTAATCTAAAATATTTCAATGTTCAATCGAAATCAGTTCACAGTTTGAAAAATGTATAGCCCGATGGCTCGCTCAAATAAACCGTAATAATAATGACATAAACGTTGTGGGTTTTTTTTTTTTTGGTTTCAGTTACCCATACGAACACACTTAAGAAATAGTAAAATCACGAAAAGGTAGAACATCGCATGGCTTGACGTATAAACAAAATAATAATACCATTAAAACATAATTACAGTTATTATATGTACTGTAAGTTATTGGCTGTAAAAATATTAAAAACAACCCCCCTACATTTATTTATTTCAATCATTGCTGAACACGATCACTACACAATACTTTCATTCTACGGTAAGTGAGCTCTGAATGAAACTATGAGTTTTAAAATAACAATTTAAGCATTATAGACGCAGACCAACTTACACAGTTATTTTTACATTTTACTTAGGTTATAAAAAATAATGAAGACTTTTAAAGTTTTAAGATTTTTGTGGTGTTTTTTTGGTATTTTCCAAACTCACTCGTCGAATCCTTTTATCTTGTTTATTTTCTAGTTTTATTAAATACAAAATACGTTGGGGTGTCAAAAATATAAAAACGAAAATTAAATTCATCTTTATAGGATCTAAAAAATAAAAATCATTTGTTTTCTTTATTTCTATTTTGCATGAATAATTTTAAGAAGTTATTTTTTTATTTAACCCTCGGAAACATTGGCAATTGGAAGTGGGGTGGTATGGTAGAGAGTTTTGTGCATAGGTTTTTATGTTGGTAGGATTGTAAGACCTTTTTGTATATGTGTGGAAAGGATGTGTTGTTAAAAACCTGGGTGGTCACCAATCCGGGAGATAGAAACGTCGGTCGGCATGTACACTCAGAGCGTTTCCGTAGATTGAATAACAACCACGCTTCACCTAACCACATTAAGAAGTTTTATAAACCAATAAAAGAACTATTTTTTATATTAAAGTTTATTGAAGATAACGATATTTTGTACATAACTGTTTTGGTTTGGATCTAAATAATTTAGATACTAAATCCAGATAATGTGAATTTATTAAACCATGATAACTGTATATTTTTTTAAACATTTAAAACGAATACGGTGAACAATACAATTTTCACTATCGACATTTTTAATTATCTATACTATAATCTATAATGTGATAAAACTATATTCGTTTTGTAAAAAAATGCTATCTACTTTTCCATCGCTATTTTATTTTACCAATAGATGTATTGAATTATTATCAATAGAATATATTGAAACCAAAAGATTTATATTTAAATATTAATTATTTCTTAATCGGATTTGATTGACATTTTGTTAATATAACATTAAGTGATTTTGGTGTTTAAATACTTGTTTCTCTACACAATCCAAGGAATTTAATATTAGAGTAGATACTTTGTTAACGCGGTCCGATTCTGATACAATAAAGGGTACAATATTTTGGATTTTATAATCAAATTCTTCGAAATAAGTGTACAGATATTTTGCAATAACCACCACCCACTACACGGGTAGTGTCGCCATAAATTATTTTCGCATAGTAAACAATAATGCGAACATAAATCTAAAATAAAATTTCAATTCTTTTTATTTTTGGTTTGGGTGGCCCGGTCAACCTATATAGAGCTATGCTATTATATACCTGCTAACTCGTTATTTTTCTTTTTAAACATTTTAAAACGTCCCTTACGATAAATCGAAAAATATATAAAATGATCTACTGCGGGCTATCAACACTAAAATGCGTAGTATAAAAAAATGTATAGTTATTATTGTATCGGTCAATGTTTTTTTTTTCTTTTATATAATATGTTTACAATATACTTTGTTATATTTTTAATGGCCACCTGCATTTTCTGTTAAGACTACTTTATATCATTAAGGTTAATATTTTAAACACGTTTCAAAGTCGATGAATTTTTTTTTACCAAGCCCTTTAATTTTAATACAAAGTGTTTGTATCCTTATGCTTGTGTTAGTAATTCTTCAGATATTTTTAAAATTATTATTTCATGATTTAAATATTGTACAACTATTAGTAATATGGTTTTTATAATTGTTTAAAACGAATGGTGTACCTACAGTATTGTTATTATGAGAATTCTTTTAGTAAAATTCCCTTTTAACAAATAATAATAAAAAGTGGAGAAAATGTCGACAAGCGTCAACTATATTGAATTAACTGACGGCAGTCGAATTGTAAAAAGAGACAGAGGAAGAATAGGTTTATGCGATGTCGTTAAATATTCACTGTAAGGGGGATAAATAATAGGAATTCAAGCGAGTTATTTGATTTCAACTAAATGGTATTTTTTTATTTATAAATATAATCACTTCTTTGTATAGTACATATCGAGAGAATATTCATTAATGTTGATTTAGAGACGTGGTGTTATTTAATATAAAATACATGTTTCCGATTCAGAATCGATCCTTAAGTTTTGGATGTATCCGAAATTGTATTCCGAACAAATTAACAGTCGTCGGTAAATGTTTATTTTTGTTCTTATCATCAGATAAGATTCTACTCTCGTGATTTTTGCCAGCTGCTTTTCTGCACCTTCAACGCCATACCTTTTTCTCCAACGATTGTGCTTCGCTTTCGACGTCGGCGTAACGGTATGCTGAGATCATTAAAACTCTACGGGAAACGTAACTTTCTGACGTGGATCGAACTCGAGGGACGTTGATTTTCAAGCCAGACGTCTGATAGACGAGAAGAAATTAATTTCGGTCCTTTTTTGAAAACACCACGTCCGTCTGGCGTCTGTAATTAATGGTCGCAATCACCGCAAAGGTTTGAGTCGAACGAGTCAAATAAAAAGAACCCTCGTCATTGGCATTTTGCAGGATTTCTGCAGTCGAAGCCCTCATTCAGTAAACAATTAAACGCGGGCACGCAGAAGTTAAACGGGTTCAGAAAATATATAGGTAGCAAACGTTAAAAGAATGAAAAAAAAAACAATAGATTTTGAAAGAAAAAAAAAACGATACAAATCTTTTTTCGGTAATTGTATGCCTTTGTTGAATAAATACGTGCGAATAATATTAAATTTGTATCAGGTCTCTGTTCTAATAAAGATGTCTCTAGTAAATATTAAAACTGAATAATATAATATGTGCTGTCAGAATACCAATTTAATTGAATATTATGTTAAGGGTTTTATAAATATTTTAATTATACATTAGGAATTTCTGAAAATCGATATATTTAACAGTATGCAATGGTATTTATTTATGTGAACGTTTTTCATTCATTTAAAATGATTAAGAATTAGCTTTATTACTATTCATAATTTATATTCCATTGTTCCCAAAATGAATTTTAGGGATCGATAATAAGTTGTTGGGTATGAACTTGAAAAAAAAAAAATTGAAAACACACCTTATTATTAGATATATACTCATTATCTATTCTGTAAGATGCTCTTGGAATATTGTTTATAGAATGTCAATTGTTCAATTTTAGAGATGTGAACAACCCAACTATGTTAACTACTCAAAACACAAAATTATTCCCTATGGGCTAATTCTGACAGAGACAAGACAAGTGTTCAATATTGTCCTTATTTTAATTATTTAACCTAAATGGAATTAACCATGATTGTAGCTGTGAGAAAAATAATATTCATAGCTTGTTACAAACTGTAATAAAACAGTTGCTAAATATTACTCATTTATAATTTTTAAATTGAAACAATTTATATTATAATTAGTTAATTAGACATATTTTACAAAAGACAGAGGGCATTTTGTGAGCTGCATTAATAACTGTTACTGTGGGAGATGTAATTTGAATAATTTCAATGCATAGTAGTTGTAATATCTATTATTATACTAGTAGTCAGCCAATAAATCAATTCGGAGAAAACAGATTAAGGTTACATTACAATATTAACAATACAGTTGGAATTCACTATTGACGCATATAAACTACATTATATTATGTAAAAGTAAAACAATAGTCAGCACGGTATAATAACTCATTTTGTACGTTTATTTATTAAATATTAACTGAAAATGACATATAATTGTAATTATTTACGATTTTAGTATGCATATTTCCTTAACGTTTTGTTTTAAATAAATTATAATAAAGTTTGAAACAGAATGAATGAATTTATTTTGAGTACAAAATTAAATTATAAATTAAATTTAGTATCTTTAAAAGTCGTAAAATCAATGTAATTATGATACTCATTATATTATGTATAATAACATAACATTCGCATTATTCTTTGGCAGCGACACCATTTCAACGTGCATTTTTGCCAAGAGTTATTAATTGATCGTCCAATCAAAATATATTTGTTATTAGTTAGTATAGGATAGTTGTACAAGTATGCCATTCAGTTAAAATAAATCCATCGTTTTAATTCTATCAATCATCGTTGTGTGTGTGTGTGTCCCGTGTACACCTACGTACATAATTTGTCACGACAACCCAATTAACATAAAAATGTCTCTTATGCCGCATAACCACGGTTCAACAACTCTTATTCCGAGAAAACTGGACACGGAACCGTCAGTTTTGATTAAGGGTCGGGTTTCGGATTCTATAATAAACATACGTATTCGTGTTTTACGGATTAGCTGGGTAAGAAAAAAACACTCATCTCCGAGTACGCGCATACATTATAATGATAATTGGGTTCCAGCACGATCCACTTTAATAATTTGTATTTTTTTTTTTTTATCAAGGCTAATAAAAATAATAATACTTAAACATATGCATCTAACCTCGTGTTTTAATTTTTTATAAATGTCTGTTAAATTACAATTTTACTTTACGTTGAGTATTTTAACGCGTTTACCTACATACAATATTATGGATATATTTTTGAATTCCTTCTATTATTTTGTTATTTGAGTGGACTGACAGGAAACTATGAAAAGGGAAGCGATAGAGTGCCTTTTCGAAAACAATTAAATTCACATAAAGCATTAACTCTACGACCTTTTGTGTCCCTAGAATCTAGATGATTATAAATATCCCGAAGGAACAATGCGGTTACGGTGGAAATTTAGATGCTTGGCTTTTTAGGAAAGTTCGGTGAAATATTTTCATTACCATCCGATTGTCTGCATACGGTACGGGTAGACTGCGTATATTATAGAAATAAACAACCGTTTCAAAAAAAAAAAAATACTTTTCTATAATAAAGACTTAAAAAACAAAATAATCACTTTAATTGTAGTAATTACAATGCATGTTCGAGCGGATAGATTTAGAACTGAATGAATGAAAAAAAATATAATGTATACCGTAGAGTTATAATAATGGTAATATTTTTATGTTATGAATTATTTATATAATAATTGCTAGTTCTTTTAAAGAAACGAAATAGCACTGAAAAATACTAAAAATCGAAAAAATAAAATGTTTAGTATATATATATTTATCAAAATCCACCGTATTTGCATTTTTTCTTGACTATAGAACATTAATTTTGTTAAGATTAGTATATTTTTTAAATTTAACATAATTGCGTTTAATAGACTTTGTTTTTCTTATTAATTAAATTTATTTACATTTGAAGTCTAAATAAATCATCAAAAATAAATTACAATTGACTGGTCATACACCTCATAATGTTTACAAAATTACAATTTATAATGCTGAACGAACGTATCAAATATTCTCTATATATGACATAACCTGCAAATCCTGCAATCAAAATGTATAACAACTATTTATGTAATATGTATGCAAAAAAAGTGATATAAAACACGTGGTAATTGTAGAGAACCTAAATCAAAATCAATATCAATATAGTTTAATGCAACTACCTATCGACGTTCATTAATACATTTCAATATTGAACTACATAGTGGAATTGATCACGTGAACGCTGAGCAGTGTACAGACATATCACCACCTGTCGGCTAGAAAACGAATAAAGCATGATCAACTTTGTAGGATTTCCGTATTACGAACACAATAATATATGTGTATTTTTGATTGATGTTAATATCAAAACAATAACGAACGGCTTAACTGAATTATTAAGGGGGTGTTTCAGTAATCGAAGTTTTTCACTTAAAATGCGGGCGAATTAACTACCCGACCAAAGAGCCAATACCTTTAACATCAAACAAGAAAATGGTTCAGACAGAAAATTGATAGATATTTTATAATGCAAAATAATAGTGGCTATATTTTATCTTAAGATTTCTGGTCCATACCAAACGGCTTTTGGTATAATATTTTTTTTTTATATTTTACATGATGGCAGATGATATCACCATTTTCGATTTGTAGCATTCAATCGGATTCATTATAAATCTTAATAATAAGCCTTAGAATTTATGCTTCCCCATGTTTAAGACAATTTTTTGTTTTCATAATAATTTCGTACTTATGATTTACCTTGTAGTGTATTATGTATCAAATAAAACAGCTATATAATTCAATGTTCCAATAAAAACAAAAATATAGAATTCTATGTGATATGATGTATTATGTAGCACCTTTCAAATTTATATCGAAAGTATGTCTTAATTTGAACGGTATCACTTTCATTATTCGGAGAGTTATTATTGTTTTCATCTCTCCGTTTCGGAAAACAGTTATTGTATAAAATATACACATAAACACTGCGGTCGTCACTTCATTTTGATGATACAATATTACGATCCCGAATCCACAGGTTAGTCCCGGGATAAGTAACGGTGCGATTTCATCGTGTAATTGACTTTTGCGGGACTTGAAAGTGCTCAGAGAGGTGATGATATCAAGATAAAATGTTTGAAAAAAAAAAAAAATCCCGAAAGGTAATACCAACGGTGTTTCCCGGAGTAAAAGTCGAAGCAGCGCAGATAAGTCTATACTCGCGTTTAAAATAATTGGAGTGTAGTACTCCAATGTAGTATTGGCACTGTAAAGATTAATCTTGTCCGCATTTTCGTTATTTCTTAAGGCCGTCGCAGAAACCGTAATTTGAAGGTCTTAACCGTCCCTTATCTGTGTCGCTGTGGTATTCATTCGTGTCCCAGGACTCGTTTATATTGTACACATTGTGTTCGGCTTATTTCGTGAGTATTACAATTTTCGAACCATTTTTCCGTCCACCGTCGTCGCCATCGGTGGCTAGGCGATAAACGTCTTATGGAAATTTTTGAATGCGATTAGCCATAGATTAATTGAAATAATATAATCACAAAGGGACCGCACTCGTCGCAATAACATACGTACAGAGATATCGCCTTTACGCGCTTATAATTCATTAAATGTTACCGAAGTGATTCTTATGATTTTTTTTCTTATATATCAATATTCAGCAACGTTTTCGTTTGCGATTCAGATTATTGTATATTGTATAAGGATTAACGATCATTTTAAATAGATTATAATATTATAATGCGTTTAGAATATGCATGAAGATAATTCCCGAGTTGTATGCAATTTATAGTATTATCATTTTCGTTATCCTGAATGGACCACAATATAGTTTAGCCTCTTGATAATAATTAATGTAATATCATTCTATTTTTCGATCAACGTAAGCTCTCTGGCAATAATATTTTTTCTAGTACCAACATTCCAGACGTTATACCGTAAATTTACATTTTAGCAATTAGCAATACTCTTCAGCACAGAATATTACTTTTGGAATATATACCTACGAGAAACGTAAAAACGTTTCTAATGAATACAACATCCCGTTGTATCAATCTATTGTACATTTTTTCTATTTTTCACATTGTTGTATCTTATCAATTAATTAATTATTAATGTTGATTGAACTTAAAACTGGATGTGTCGATATAGATAAATTTGGTATGACATTTTTTCTCATCCTCAAGCTTAGGGTTTTGGAGACTGTCCTACTTTATTAATACAAATATCTGTATTGCAAGCATGTAAATAAATAATTGTTAGTAATAGGCAATAGCTGAATATTCTGAAATTTATTTTTATTTTAACAATCACATTCCCATAGTTTCTGAATATTTTAAGTAAACTATTTAAGCTAACCAATAAAAATGTATTCTATTTAGATAACGCAACTTCAATATACCGAGTTAATATATTTAAATTTGAATTTGCGTTAAAGCATATTTTTAGTTTTATACAAAATATGTTATAATTTATCGTTTGTATATGCTTATAATAAACGTCTAACATCGGATAATCATGATAATCTTTTTTTTTTGCAGTAAATCCATTGTAATCGTTTCATTTAAGATGCGATTTAGATAAAACCTTAAACGATGAACGCCTTAAGAAGTTGTGTTTTTATTTCTGATATCTATGTTTTTTCGCACACAGCAATACAACATACTTACTTATAAGACACTCATTTTAAGGATGAGGCTACATTGCATGTGTGATGTAATTGTGTAGTTTATTTATGAGGCATCAACATCTATGGTTATTATTTATTAGCCTAGTACATTTGTTAGATGTATGAAATTACATTTTATATCCCCAACCACTCACTTGCTGCTAGTATGCATCCGGCTTAGATTATACAGGTTACAAGCTTTTACTATTTAAAGTTAGAACACATATATGATTTTAGGGCTGTTATCTTTATTGAGAGGTTGGTAAAATTTTTTTCTAAAAAAACAATACAAAATTTCTAATATAAAATGCATATTCGTTTTTTTTATAGTCTTAACTGCTGTAGAAATCCCAACATAAACGAAAATTCAAATAATAATAACTGCAATTCATTAACTCAGCTAAGACTACAGATTTGATTGTGGCAAGAGTGTAAACAATTTATTTGGAAAAAGTATTTGTAAGTATAAAGTATTTTTCCTCAATTTTATTTTAAGTTGTTTTTTCATCATTATTTGTGACATGAGAATACGAGACAGGTCTTGTCTGCAGGAAGACAAAAATGCCAATGTTCTCGGTTTGTTTGACTTAGGGCCCTTTTGTTTACCATAGTCATGCTATATGTCGTAGTTTTTGTTTTTGTTGGCGGTACCAATGGTGTCGTAACCAGAAATCCTAGCCTTTTAAGTGTAAACACAAACCCCGAAGGACGAGTTTTGCCCGAATTATCTGGATAACTTTCGTCGAGAAGAACGAATTTTTTTCTCTAACCTTTCAACTAATATTATAACCATTATACTATAGTATTCAACAAACTCGAATACTTATAACGAACATTTTCATAGACTGTCAAATGACCACATACATTGGTACTCAAAATAGGTAACTACGAACTAAAAAAAAATATAAAAATATCCCGAACACCATCGGCTATAATATTCTAAACGTGCAAATGCAAATACCTACTGAATAACCTTGTTGACTTCCATTAAAGTTCGATAGAACTTCAATATTGATGAGCCTTAGGCTATCCGAAGTTCCGAAAAGTTTTTAAATGCGATATAACATACACGAAGTTGGCCATTCTTGTGTATTATATTTGATATTATATTATTTCATTTAAACTCTACAGCAGAAAGGTACCTGCTTATTTTAAATTTGTTTTATTGAGATTTATGTTGGTAATAAATTGATAGTTTGGATACAAAAATAAATATTATAACCCAATAAACTTTAATGGACAATGATTATACCACAATATCGGTCAGAAAAGAACAGTTTTAAATTGACTTAAAATTTGAAATAATTGATTATGCTTGATTCAGATTGTTAAGTTATTCCCAGTAAAATCGTATTGAGTTTTAAATATAAATATCTCGTGTCTTATTAAGTTATTCTGGAAAGTAGACGAAATGAGTTTCCAGTTAAAAACGAATAAAATGTTAACAATTCTTGACCAGTAAATATTCTTGTCGTACCCATACGTTAAAGTTGAATGCTAACGAATGTTTTATTTTTTGGTTTGGAATTCATAAGGTACCACATATATCACGAATATTATACCACATTAAAATTCTAAAAATTGGATCCAATTGAAGGTTTCTCTTTTATGTTGGGTGTTCGTATTTTTTGTTTGAAATTAAATTAAAATGTATCCAACGTTAAACTTAAACGTAAAAGCCACTGAATCTAATACCTAATTTTCATTTGAATGCTCTTCGTGCAGTGTTACATCATTGATGATGGAACTATTATAAATATGGTGTCCAAACGATGTTAAAATTAGGCAGGTAAAGAACTTCTAAGTCATGTACTATTCGCAGTCGTATTCCATGTTTTGAATAACTCAATATTCCTAACTCGAACGGAGCAAGCAAGTTTAAAATTGAATTACTCTGTAAGTCCACGTACCAGAGTTGTACTGATTAGTTGGCACAATATGTTTGGCTTACAAGTAGCACGCCTACTAAAAATATATTACATAATATGTGTATAAATATAGTAATACCTAGTTCTATATACGCAATAAATGCACTAACAAGATTACTCATAATTTCATACATTTCTGAGTAATTATATCCTCGTACGTGAAATTAATCAAAAGTTCACTAAACGAACACATATAATTAATTAATTAATATATATATTAAACGGGTTTTAAGCCCTTTAAAAAAATATACCAATTGATGATTTTTTGCTAAATTATATTTGTATATATATAAAACAAAACAATTTTCATAAGAGATCCATTCGTTGTATACAATAATGTTTATATTACTATGTACAGTTTCGTGTATTAGGATTGAAGCACTTTAAAGAAAGTGGTGTAAAAACCTAAATGTTTTCATATCACGTAATCAGTAAAGATACTCACGTTAATAAATTTTATATTTGAAAAATATAAATGTCTGTATAAAATATACAGAAAAATACTATAAATAATTCAATCATTTTTTTTTTAAATACAAATTAGTTTTTTAGAACATAATATTAATATAATTTTATTTGATTAAAGTTGTTTTTTTTACCATGTATCATTTCAACAAAGATTGACATAAAACAGTTGTGTATGCAATTAGACTTTGAAATTTTTGATTAAAAAAAAAAATTAATTGCATGTCTCATGAATTTTCAAATCACATATTTAGCCAACTTTTTGTGCCCAATCGCTATCGTCTAATGATTTCTTAGTGTATTCATTTTACAGCTCTGCATTAAATGACAAATCTCACAACGTACTACGTAGTCTCGTATTCAACTGATGCAGAAACCCGTGTTTGCAATAGAAATCGCACAGATTTGTTGAAATTCGTACAAGCAGTCACACGTTTCGACATTTTTTCGTAACGATGTTTCGTTAGTAAATTTCGTGATAAAAATGTACTTTTGGAGGGCGGACTACGTTTGTGTTCCCTTGAGTTGTTTTTGTAACGCTACGCAATGCTTTAGTTTATTGGCCAGTTATCATAGTTTTCGCACATCATTTCCCAGACTCCTGTTGAGTTCCACATTCCGGCCACCTTGCACTACTTACGTTCGTTCGCGCCACGCCCCTTGGACCACAGAGATGTCTGAATTCCGGCCAAAATCAAGACAAGTATACCGACCGCAAAAAAAAAAAATACAAAAAAAATACCTCACTAAATAGTTAAAGTCGTCGCGTCCGAAAACTCTTCGCCCTATACATATTACATATATATATATATATATATTTATATAAAATAGAGTATACGTATATTGTGTGGGTATATGCACACGCCCTGTCAATACCCGCGTTTCGTGAAAGGTACTTACCTCAGCTGAATCTTGATAGAGATTGCAATTCGGACACAAGTCTTCGATGTAACAGTCCACGCACCAACCGATCGTCGCTATGATGACGGAAAACCAGACGATCATTTCACCTGAAATCGTGTTTGACATTAGAATTGTGTGAGTTTCCCTAACAAACAGACGAATTGAATTTAATATGATATAATATTATTATTATTATTATTATTATTATTATAACAATTAGGCACATTTTTGTTATTATCAAATTCAATTCCTGCCGATAGTGAAATAATAACATAATAATAAAATATACAACATTCATCTTGAATGAGTTCTCTTTTGTTATTATTATTAATACCTCCTTGTGTTTAATTATAATATGACGTAAATTCGTAGTTATAATTATTAAAGCAGTCAAAATGAAATAAATAAACGAAAGAACATATTTTAACATCAATAATAAGACCTTACATCATGCTTTATTATGTTACAATGTATTTTATGAGTGTTCGTGAATTATTTTCTTATGTATATTTTAAGAGTGGAGTTATATAAAAACATTAAATATAATATACTTAAATTATAACCTTCATAAATTTGCATACGAAGCTTATTTAATTAACTGTAAATTGTTATAAT
Organism: Myzus persicae; assembly: GCF_001856785.1. NCBI lineage: Eukaryota > Metazoa > Arthropoda > Insecta > Hemiptera > Aphididae > Myzus > Myzus persicae. The sequence continues at coordinate 627,525 of NW_019104400.1, forward strand.
GAAATTCTAAAAGTGTAATTATTATAATTAATTTCAAAAACATTATTTTTCGTTATGGAAGGTAAAAGTATTATTCAAATAATTTATTTCATATCTTTAAAATAATGTTAATTGGTATTGTTGTTTTAGTTATATGCATATTAAACGTTTAAATCTTTTAAACTACATCCAACTTGAGATATTTCAACGCAATTTAAAACAGAATTTCTTCAATATTAAGTCTTAATGGTTTATCTTAAGGTTGTGGAGAAAAGTTATAATAATATATAGTGATAATAAATTACTAAATAATAAATACCTATTGTTTAAATTAATTTAAAACAATAATACAGTACTTATGTATATTGTATATATTTGTAACTAAATTATAGTATATTATTTGAACTTATATATATATATATATGAATAATATCAATATTATTATATTATGTTAACTTAAAATTTGAATAACCTAATCAAACTTGTTAAAATAATTAAACAACTATATATTTCATTGAACGACATTATACAGAATATGAGGAGAAATACAACAATAGACGGGAGAATGGGTTTCCTGTGCTCGTGAATCATGTAAAAATGTTTGATATTTCTTGTGTGCATCAAATTCGAGTTTGTTGAAAACTTAAAAACTAAAGATTAAGACCAATGGAATGGGCTGGCAAGAGAGAAGTGGGGGATATGATGCATCGGCCGAGTGCGCTAACGACCGAGACAACTTTACGTTCGAAGAAGACCGTAATATAATAATTATTATGAAAATAATAATAAAACAAGTTGTTTCTACACCTACACGATGCTTAAATAATTCGCATCAACGTCAGCGATTTTACGATCGTCAAATGCATGTTTCTTGTGGGGTTTATCTGAGGTCGTTTTAATACGATTTTATATAATGTTACAACTGCCTACTCCTCTTTAGTCGTCTCATCCATTTGGGCCTTATACAACCCAAACAAATATTACAATACCTTGTGGCATTCCGAACATGCAATCAAAAAATCACTAAAGCGATAGACGCAATCCCGCCAATTAAGGAGAGAGTAAAATTGGCCTGATGAGGAGTGCCTTAAATAATAATTATTGCATTTGAACGGTTATTATACCTAATTCCCAATAATAATAACAACACTTTGTTGAATAGGCGTGTACTACTAACCTTCGAAAAATAAAATTTAGCAAGTGCAAATATTTTTAGAAAAAAGTTTCAAAAAAAAATTTCAGTACATTTCTGGTAAAAAAAAACAATTGATTCGTTTTAAAGAGGTAATCAATTATTGCGCTGATTGATGTTGTTGAACGATGATAAATCGATGTTCGTCAATTGTGCCAATCGAAAAATATTAATATATTTTTATATTTAACAAAGCAGCAAGACAGTTGACAGTAACGTTAGATGAAATTATTGAAAGATGTAATTAACACCTCTAATTTCATCAAAATTAAAGATATGTATAATATGTATATTTAATATTTATACTTATTTGTGTTTATATAACTTAAGATACTATTTTATAGAATCGTACCTAATTGATTTTTTTGATTTTACAGCATATTATTACTTGCATTTTCACTAAAATTTAAAATATAAATTCGACAAATAACAAATTTACTATAACTGATTATATTCTATGTTATTATTCAAATATATATTTTTAGTGATGCAATTATTGACGAATAATTATTTATTTTATCGTGAATTCTGTATTGCAATATAATATGTAACCTTTACGTTTCAACTTTCTTCAAATATTCAAAGTACTCGTAATATTGAAAAATAAAACTGCAGGTAATATAAAATACGTGAAAAAATATTTTAGTCTACCACAATTAAATGATTTTTCGGGCTTTTGTTAAAAAAAAAAACGTACCAAACAATTCAGTTAAGCTGCACTTATGCTCACAACTACTACTTTATTTGAAACTAAAAACAAGTGACGTAACGATAAGGACACCTTTTTTTAAATACCTAACTAATAAATAGTTTCAATTTTTAACGTCTCAAGTTTAAAACGGTGTTTAGACAAATATTACAAATGAAAAAATTTAAAAATGTCCTGGCTTTTCATGAGAAATTGTCACATCTTCGTCTGCATTGCGGAATATTTTGGACATACTAATAAAATAATATGATATGCGAGGATAACATAAATACGAGCGTGTCCAAATTACTCCTCCACATCGTTTTAATCCGTTTTACGGTCGCCCGGAGACGGAAAATAATTCGGTTTTAATCGGAACCGTCTAGGGCCACGCGGAAGGGAATTTGACAAAAGGGGGATGTAGGCCGAGAAGATTGCTTTCCTCGAACTGTGCAGAGCCATCCGCTTCCGCTGACATCCGTCCACCAACCACGCCATATATTGGCGATATTAATCCAAGATATTTTTCTTGTACTCGCTCAAATTGCTGGCCGAGTGCGGTGGCAGAACTTTGGGAGGGGTGGCTAGGGCGTGTACCCCCCTAGTCTCCCCCGTCCGCAGAGTACTACAAGTTTATTCCTGCGGTGCGCTCGCGTCTACGGAGGCAGGACAACAGGACATAATAGCAGCAGCAGGGGCACCTGCACTACGGCGAAATCGATCTCAACCCCTCAAACGATTTGTCCGCGATAATCATAACGAAAATAATGAAAACGAATTATCAGTACCATCGTGAGTTTTTTACCATTTTTAATTTTAAGGCCGTTCGCCGGGGTTCGCGTCGATCCATCAAAATCGAGTGTGGGGATTCAATATTTATGATATATGGCATCGATGGCTGCTATACAACAACAATATGCGATATTATTATAGTGATACTCTTCGAAGTGGGCGGGCATCGTCGGGCAAAAAAAAATAATTGCAAACGATATTTTTTCCCTCGCCTCACTAGTTTCGATCGCACATCAAAGAGTTATGATTGTTATATTCGTTTGTATTTCGATTTTTTCCGAACGTCGCATATTGGGTGCCTAGCTGGTATATTGCAAGTATTAACGCGACCGACCTCACTTATCGGACGGTTGTACTTATACCCGACAAACGAGTATTTTTTATAACGCTTGTGCACTCGACGTTGTATCATGTTATTACTGTGAAGAGTCAGTGAAAATAACAATATGCACCGAAATGGGCATAAAAATCAAAGTCATAAAAAGCAGCAATACGTCGATTTTTTTTTATCAAAGTCGTTTTTAGATACTTTAATTTCGAGTACGATAAACTACATTACTATTCAAACGGGACGTACTGTTCGGCAGTTAATCGTTTGCCCCCTCCGTTTGATAGTGTTCTTTATACTGCATAGGTAATAATTATTTCGTTCATGACAACACACGATGAACGTTTTGAGCGCATCAAGCTCACACACGCATGCACGTATATTATTATAGTACTATAGTATAATATATTATTTATTGCATGAATTCGTTGTTGAAACGGTGTAAAACAGTTAACAACGAGCTGGTTTATATCAAATAATACGGTCCTAAAAAGGTGGCGCTGTGACCATTATATAGATATTAGATTTAGGTGCATGGCAAATGCGTGTGTACATAATATATTCATGTTAATCGATTGGACCCGTATTATAGCAGCACTGTATACATTTATAATATTTTTTCTCGGATATAACCGGTGATCTTATCAAAAACACCGTTCTGCACAACCGTAATGGTATCTTTATCACTTTATATATTGTGTGTGTGTGTGTGTGTGTGTGTGTGTGTGTGTGTGTGTGTGTGTGTGTGTTGCTGGATTCTAAATATTTTTTCGACAGACTTCCGATAAACTTCGATCGGCGATGGTGAGAAACCCGGGGATAATCACTAATTGGAGTGGAAAAAAACATGCTTCTAGTCTATAGCACAGTTAATGTCATAGTAGGATTTAAAGTTTTATCGTAGAGGGGTGGGCAATAAAATATACAGTAAGAACCAAGCAGCATGTCCGAACTACGCGTAATATGCTATATATATTATATAATATTATACTCTTAAACAATCACGATTCACTAATTTACTACCCAGAAATCCTTATTTTTTTATTTTTAATTTTGCACCGATAAAAATCGCGCACCCATTCAACTCGCGCCATATTATACTTGAACCCGACTTCCCAGAATTACACCGAAATTCCAGCGAAATCAGCGATCCGATATATTTACGGAATTCAGACAATAAACACAGACACACACCAAATTTCGTTGTAAGTACCTCTAAATGTAATATACACAGTGTTACTCTTTTATTACCTGATATATATATACTATAGGTACAGGAATTTTCAACAATTTTATACTAATTAAAACGTTCTCTCCGCATAGATCGATATCATCACTTGTAGTAAACTTTTATTCCATACTTTGGTTTGGTTTTTATTGCCATATTCCAAAACGGAATATCAAGAATAATAACGTACAGAATTTCGATGTACGCATACGGATGACCAATAAGGCAACAAGGGCGCTGGGTGTGTTTCCGATGTTTAGCCGTTTACCGAACTAACGTAACGACGACCTACTTTATCAATATCATTAAAGACGTTGTGCGCTTCGAATCGAGTAAACGAAAATCATTCTCGAAAAACACACATATTATAATACTTAAAACCTAAGGGAATATAACTGCGAAACAACCACCTTGTATATTATGACTATAGATTTTCGTAGTATTACTCTGACGTGTTTCACTCGGTCCATGTTGGTAAGCGGCACGAGCGAGAGTATACCGTGAAATAATTACCACGTTTAGACTTGTCCGCCGCGATGGGGCGCGTACGTGAATAGATCAGTCACGGAGAATCGTCATGTTAGGTACTGATATTGATTCGCAACTCTGACGTATCGAATTCGGACTGTAAACAACATTTTTTTTTTTTTAATTTGAAAATTCGACTGTCTAATGCGAAACGTTTGACATTTACTATTGTGCAAGTCATCTACATGTGAATATTATGAAGAGTTCAACATATTATCAATATTGTTATCTTGTCATTTTTAAATGGATGAAGAAGTTAGTAGATATAAATAAATGACCACCACATTTCAGACTTAATTAAATGTATTGCTTGCATTGCGTTTCTGTTGAAGTTATTGGAAGTGTATTGTAAGTGTGTAAACGATGAAAATAGTATTTGATGGTATATTGATATAGGTAGTATATAATATATATATATATATGGTAATATTAAATTAGTTATTACTTATTTATGGTATATTGAAGTTGACGATATTATAATATTCGGGTCAATATCAAATGTAACACGGCGTTATGTGTATGCAATTTCACTACATAACTTTTGTACATAATATTATACCAATACCTAATATCGTAGTATTATTGATTTATTTGATATGGATAGTAATATTATATTATTATACTGTACAATTGATCAGATATTCAGAACATCAATGGCACATTTAAATGTGGAAATTTACTATAGTCATACACTGATGGGTATTATTTAATATTATGTTAGAGAGCTCGATGTAATAATGGCTAAGGCAGCACAATATTAATACGAATAGCTTTTTTACTAGGGTAGGTACATTATACTGAAATATTGTGTCTTTTCTGTTTTAAATTATATATACTAAATTTAAAAACTCTACAGGCTACCTAAATATTTAAAGATTTATACAACTTAATACTTAAATGTATAAAAAAAAAATGTTGTAGTGATTATTATTGCATTGGCATATTTCAATAATAAAAACAATAAATAATTTACAAACTGTTGGAAATGATCAGTAGCTTTTAACTTAAGAGTAAAAATAATAAGTGTTTATAATAATATAATATTATACTTCTTTTATTTAAACGAAATGTATAGAGTTTTAGATTATAAAATATGACGAGCGAATCACGTGTGATCGTTAACCCATGTATAAGCCATCAAATTACTGTCTTGTTATCAATAATTAAAAACAATGATTGGGCAATGGTCGATGAGTGATTTATGAAAACTAACACCTGATTGTCATTTATATGTCAATTTTTCGGGGCAATATTTGATTTCGTATTATTGATTGCTACGTCAAAATTGAATATGTATTTGTATTAAATAAATATTTCGGAAAAAAATTCGTTTACATATTATACGATCAATATAATATTATGTATATTAATATGAGATAATATGCAAATACTTTTATCGGTGAGACAGAAAAAAACATTTAATATTTACTTTTGTACAATTAGCATATTATATTTATTCTCGATAACGTAAAATGAAAGTATAACCATCGCAAAATATTGATTAGTCGATATTATTACAGGGGCCCAATTATTATTCATTTAAAAAAGAATCTGTTCTCTCTGTATTATACTCTGATTTTAAAAATTTGTTCTTGAGTACCTTACATAAACATAATATTATGATGTAACATATTATACCGGAATCAAATATAATTATTTCCAAATGCACTATATTATACTAACTACTATATGTATTATAATTAGATGTTTGAGCCGTCTTAAAGACTGTTGTATGAAAAAATAAATTGGCTTAATAACTCAAGGGTTATTCTGGAGATCACAAGGACTGCATCCAAACACGATTATTACCATTTTCAATTGGTGATAAAAAAAAAAACGGTTTATCACTTACTGTTCAATGTTTAGTCATGTGAAAATCCGGATGTTTTTAACTGGCATAAACCTTTCGGTTACGTATTTCCGTATACGAATACATTGCTATAGTAATTATAATAATTGCCATTGAATTGTGAAATGCATACATACGAACACATTCTCTAATTTAATGAAATTGTTAAGGGCAATGTGGACAAAATGTATTTAATAATAATAATAATAATATGAGTTACTTAATTACAGTAACTTAATAACAGTGATACGTTATAGATAATACGATATCGTATTGGTATTATGTGCTGTAGGCCTATATAAAACATAAACATCGCAGTTGATAATAAAATAATCATGTCGATTGCTTATCGACAAACAGAATCAGCAAGAAGAAACAAACCCGTACTATTTCATCTCAATAATACTATTGATTTACAGTTTACATTTTATTATGTACGATTTATGTCACTGTATTGAATATAGAATTAATAAAATCAAATGGTTATTGTATTCTATCAAGTAATCTCCAATAGTGAGAAAAAACACGAACGCGAAGAAGTGTGAGTACAGTATTTTGGTTTAACAGAGAAGAAAAACAGTTCTCGTGTAAAATTACATGTCTGTGACTTAATTCATTGGTACGATTGTCAGCGATCGCCAGTCACTTAATATGATTCCAACTCACAAACATAGTGAAGTATAAGAATAAAGTGTTGTATCACGACAACATTATGTTTGCTGATTTATTTTGAAATTGCATAATATTACATTTTTTAGTCAAAAATATTATCATAATGTAAGGTTGACGGTTGCACAATTTCGGGAGTTCTAGGAATTTTATGATTTTGTCGGTGTTGTTCGGGTCTAGTCTCACAGCTTCATAAAGGTTGTTCGAGATTTCCATTTTCATTATAATGTCCGTGAATTTGTGACATTGTGTGGAAAGTGTTTGACGGTGATGACTTCTTTGCATTTCTAATGTCTGTATGCAGTCTCGGCGTTTAATACAATATTTTTTGTCTGCTGCAGGTTGAAACTATTATTAAACTGAATATTTTGTTGAAATCGATTTAAAGCGTTAAGTATTATTATAACTTGCGCGCCATCCCAAATAGTCCGGGTCGATCTTCACAGGACTCGCGCCAACTATACCAAATAAAATTTTTAAAAAAAGTCTGGAAAATATTTCAGCACGAAATAGTACTCCACGGCATATTGATTATGCGACTTTGATTCGTATACGTTTCCGGATGATTCGCACATAACAATGGACTCTAAAAAACCACCCTCAAGATGAATTATGAATAAATAAACATCCAACCAATTTGGTTATGCTTCTGCCGAAAATTATTATTTTCGCCACTGTCGTTATTGTTATTATTATTATTATTATTATTAGTATTCGTTTCATGCATTATTCTCACGACGTTTTGTTCGACCGGAACCGACAAGAAACCGCGTTCTGAATAATTATACTTATAGAAATACACTCGGAACTTGTATCTTGTAATCACGACAATTAAAATTAAATTTGTCGCTGCGTAATATATGACACGGTTCTTTACATTTCACGTGTGAGAAAGAAAATAAAATTGGGAAAGTTTGCAGTGGCTTCGATTTGAAGGAAACTGATTAATAATTTATTCTCAAGACGTTTTGTCCAAACGGAACCAATATGAAACCGCGACCGCTCTCTGAATAATAACTCATAGAAACACACTCGGAAATTACATCTTGTAATCACAACAATTAAAATTAACTTTGTCGCTTTGTAATATTTGCCACGGTTCTTTACATCTCATGTATCAGCAAGAAAATGTATAAAGTTTTCAGTAGATTCGGTTTCAAGGAAATTGATTTGTAATTTATTAGCACGCGATCGTATAGATTATTATCGTGAAAGTTTAACAGCCACACTTCTCGTTGAGAATTTTGTCAGTACGATTAAAATGATGCGAGTGGCCACAACAGATCGGTCTTTGTGAATGGGTAACAGTCGAAGGCGAGAGGACACAACAAATCTGGTGAAATCAAAAATAATTTAAAAACATGGAGTACATAATAATTGAATACACACTATATATAGGTAATCTATATTCATAATTTCATTTGCGACGCTCCGGTGGTTCAATATTTTAATGAAGTAAAGATTTTAATTAATTTGACTCGTTTTTATTAAACTGGAATCGATGGCCCCCGGATTTTTTTCCGATTGTTTTAAACAATTCGTTAATTATTATTTAATCGAGGTGTTTGCCAGATTTAATTAAATCGCGAAAGATATACACAATGTTTAATATAAAAGCCTCGAGTTGCCGTTATTGTTGTAATGGTTTAAAAATCTGCGACTTGGGTTAAACACTGTTCATTGTTCGTTATTGTTGTACGGTATATAATGTTTTTGTTCGATCACGAACGTCACAAACTATGAATATAAATCTACGAATTACCAACGAGGCACTATGAAAAGATATGTATCGCGTGGGTCCCATACGAAATGAAAATAAAAGCAGCATACCAAAGATTGATTTCATTCCGTATATACGTTATAATATCGAATAATGTTGATATATAGACGTGACTTGCCTCTGTAAGTAGAACAATATTTGATATGATATGTTAAGTACGAATCATTAATGAGTCCAGCGTACAAACATTATGTCATATTATATAATATTATACATGGTGATTTGTTTAACTTATTAATTATTGTTACTTCGAAAAGTATGAATGTTTTTAGAAATATTTGTTTTTGATGGTTTTTAGTCATTGCAAGACAACGTTTTATTTTTCTTCCAGTCCATAATCATTACGATTCTATAATTTTGTACTGTTTGTACAATATAACATACATTTTTAATTGAATATATTTCTTAAAATTCATTATTTAAATACATAAACATTGAATTTTGAACGAGTAGTTAATTCATTATAAGTGATTTAAAGTAGAGATGTGCAGAGTGAAGTGGCTCGACAAGGGTACAACATAAAATGTTGATCCACTGCTCCAATCATAACAAATTTAAATTCTTTTAACTTAAATAATCAACAAGGCACTTATTTAAGATTCAATTTTATGTTTTGAATTTCTCAGAAAAAATATTCTGCTTCGAGATGTGAAATTAAAAATTTATCCTATAATTCAAATGAGTAAAAAAAAGCGTAACAAGTTATATTAACGATATAAATGTTGTTTTGCAATGACTTTAAGTTATGTAAATTAAATATTTTCAAAAATTTTTATACTTTTTCTCCAAATGAGAGTTAACCTTTAAAATAATAATTTTAGCATAATGTATTATACTATAAAACGAATCAGAATTTTAAATTCAATCGTACTATTATAATATCCGTTCATATAGTTGTTTCCGAGGATTACTGTCTATTACTCTACTACGCTTAGCATAGTATTTTTTTTCGCTGAACAAAAGCTTCTCTAGTAGAAGTGAAGATCGAGAAACGACTTTGAAAGCTTGAAATAACATTCATTTCTATATTAACTTTTTGTTTTAATCCAGATCGATGTATCTTTCCATCCACGGTTAGTAGTTACTAGTTATTTGTAAATAAATAAATTATAGTCGAATAGCTTTGTTCGCTATATTTTGTAGTTGCAGACCATGTTCTTTAGGTTTTATCAGTCTTACTAGTTTTATATTTTTTTTTAGATCAGCAGCCATCATTATTATTGCTATGAGTTATCACGACATGTGATTAAATCATATAATTTTTGTACCTATGTCCTATGATTCTTTTACACATATTTTTATTTGGACATGTACATTATTATACACTTAAGTTCATAGCTGAGTTAATATTAGCATCAGAAAATAACTGTTCCTAAAAAAATTTTAATAGAATTTGCTTGTGTGAATATTCCGAGATATTAACTTGGTAATTTTAACAATGATTTGTATCAAAAAATTGGTTTTGTTTGAATTAATTTCTTATTGCAGCGTTAAATGAAAAATGATCTTTTCTCATAATTAAATCTATAGAATTGAATAAGTGGTACTGAATCTTGACTTGTCCTCGTAACGAATAAGCAAAATATTATATTTAAGTACATCAAGTACTATAGAAAATAATGAATTTCTGATTGTCCAGCTGTTGTGTTGGTAAGACGGAACATGTCCCACCTTCATTCCTTAACGGCTTTAAGAGTAGATTATTGTTAATCTTCAAATCTCGATAAACGATGTTATATAGGGCCAAGTCTTGTTTAAACAGTGCAGTTCCCAATTGCCAATGCAGTGGTGTTCAACAAGTAAAAAAATTTTACATCGAGTCAGGTGACAGTCATTATTATCGTCGATTGTATCCAGGGCCGTATTTAGGGGGAGGGGGCAATTGGGACTTTTTCCCAGGGCGGCAAAATATTGATCTATTTAGAGGGCGGCCGGCCGCTGCTGTAACCCGGTGTAGTATTGTACCAATAAATATTTTTTTTTTGGAAAAAAATCGTCCTAGCATATAGAATATATATGATAATTATATTATATATTATTATTAATTACAATATTATTTTAACATGAACACTGTTGTATATTATAGACAACCATGACTTGACTGTTGAGAATTATAACTAAAAATGTGTTAGAAAAAAATCAAAAAAAAGTGGATTTATTTTTTTTTTTGGGGGGGGGGGAGGGGGCGTAAAATTATGGTGACCCAGTTCTCAAAAATTGTAAATACGGACATTATTGTACCTGTGTACAAAATTTAAAAACAATAATACTACAATTTAAAAATTTACCATTGTCTCTCGATTACGATGTGGTTTAATTTTTGAAAACAGGACGCGTTGAGCATGGGGATAAAAAATATCGTTGTCAGCCGATCCCAGGGGCGAGGTGCTTATCGCTTATCGATAAACAGATTCGGACTCGCGGTCGTTGTTTCCCGACGATACACGTAGGTACCCAGTTCACCGTAGACCATAATAATATTTTATTTGTACGCACAGGCCACATATATTGTAATAATATATTAAACGTATAACAGAGCAGCTCCAAGAGATAGATATCGCGGCGCTAGCCGGCGGTGGCGTATTATCGCCATAAATCTAAATCCTATTAAAACGCGCGGGCATTACATACACAATCTGGACTTATAAATCCCACAGGTATATAATATACACCGGGAGGTTACCGGCTACCGTTGTGGTAGGTATTATAATATACGCACACGATGGGCCGTCCGACAGTCGGAGTGGGGGCGGCGCGGCGCGGGGTCCCGGATCACAATATAATATTTCAAAGGTCGAAAGGGTATTTAACTTTTGACACAGCGAAATTGCCGATAAATTATTCATTAATCCTGACGCACAATGGTGGCAACGACGACAGCCCGATCGTATACCGCGCCGGTATGCGTTTATGCATTATTATTAATATTATGTCTAGGGGTACCAGCTACCTATCTACTGTAATTATAATCGACCACGTGATTATTATTTTCCACCTGCATCGTCGTTGCTCGCGTTGTTCCGCCACCCTCTCGGGTCGTTTAATTTCCGCCCGACGACAATGTTTGGCATCAAATTTTCGGGATAAGTGGATAAAAAAAAAAAAAAAATCAAACGGCACTCACTGTTGATGTTTCAGACTACCCCGATTCCGGGGATTCGGGCCGAGCTGATATACTGAATTACTGAACAGCGGACGGCATCGTACTCAAGAGATAAAAACTAAAACATTATCTCCCTATATTATAGTCAACGACGGACAATGTATTGTTATAATCACCGATAGAAACGCAATATCCGCTAACGAGGAAATTCATATTGGAATTTATATTATTATTTCTTCGGTGCCATAAACTTGTTATGAAAATATGCGAGGGTCACACACGACCTTACACTGTGGATCGGAGATGCATCTATAATTGTTTTTTTTTTTTTTTCATTCTCTCCTAAAAATATGTGTCAAGAGCTCTGTATAAAATTGTATATTATTATTATTATTATATACGTATACTTATGCTTAACCTGATATTCGGAAATAAATAATACTGTATCGTGTTCTCGTTTGCACTTCAGAAAACCCGTTTACGTTTCTGACGTGTGCACGGACACAAATAAAACGTTGCAGACGAACCGAAAGATCTCGTCTCGAGTTTTCCGAACGAATCGCTTGACATAATTTATCGAGCACGATTTTCCTCGTTCGCGGTGATTATACAACAACTTCAACAGTTACTATATTATAATAGGTTTAGGACGTCAGATGTCTTATATTCTCGATTTTTCCCATTCCACAGCATATAATACGATCGTTTTCTGGAAGCAGACGCTTACTCCGAAACGTTCATCCTGAACAATCCGAAATCAAATTTCAGTCTATCGTATTAAATGTGTATGGGATACCGCCAAACAACAGCAGTGATTTTCGTGCATGATATCCTGCGATTTCCGAACGGGTTGTGTAACAATATCTTCAGAGACGGGTAATAATTTTGATATCTAGTCATTTTATTCTCCGAAGGATCTGGTGTTATTAATTAAATGCTTTAATGATATTACCTATGACGCAGTGGGTAACTGATTTATTATTTTATTTACTCAAGCCTTCCTTCGTGTTTGTTTTTGACGAGTGGCATTACTACTTTAACAAATTATATTTTGACAGTCATAGCCTACCTTTTTCCAGCGAGACTATTAAATTACCTAGAATACTGATCATGATGTATTTATTATTACACACGACATACAATTGTGTTTTATTGAACTATTTGCTAATTTTAAAATCTCAGTTTTGTATTTCGTTGTTATTGTTATTCTGATCAGTCGTATATTTGTTATACTTAAAAAGTGTGTTATTATTTTTGTTCTATTAAAATATTTAATTAATTTCAGAACAATAATATGTCAATCGTTTAATACACTGTATTTTTTATAAACACCATTGAGACAATGAGATGTAACGAATGTATAATACAATAAGTAAGAAAAGGTGCTGTGGGTATGTCCTATAGTTCAATTATTTATGACCGAGAAATATTTCTTTAATTGTTATTTTTTACTCGTGTTTTATTTATAATTCAATCAGTCTTAAATCAAACTCAAATCTGTATCATCGTACACATGTTTTATACGTTTTAATTATAAAAAAAAAGATTTATCGCGTTTTCATGTAGTTTTATTGCGCTATACACCTTAATGTTTTCATTTAAAATAAATTATAATGCCCAATGATATAGAAGAAAAAACGATGACAAGGAGCGAAGAGCTAAAACTTATCGGCACCATTTGCAAGATATTAAAGCACATTTTTCAAACTACAGTCGTGCCCTTTCATGAACGTTGACACCATCTTATGTTGTCATTGATTTTTTTTCCTCCACGTCAAGTTTTCTCGGCACATATAACACCTAATATTTCCAAACTGTCAAATTAAATGTCGGCCTCGTTAATGCGAGTGATATTGATGATGTACACAAGTCCGTACGAAAACAATGAATTATTATGTAGAACCACAATTGCCTTTTCTTCACCCAACAATGATAATATTGAAGTTTTTCCAAGTCCATTCATTCGGAGTAGGTCTATACTTTGCACAGCCGAGTAATGTTTATCATTACACCGGGAAATAGAGTTGAGTAACATAACACTAATTCCAATCACACGAAGATTACATATGAATATTCATTTCAGTTATTCTCTTCATCAGACATCGTGCGTACAAACCGACTTTTTACTACGGCAAAAACAGTTTGGTGTAGGTAAAATATATATTATTATATGGGTAATAAGAGAGCATTTTCTATTTTACTAATCCTAAATCAATGTTGTGGTTTAACATACTAGAAATACATATACTAGCTGCTTGACGTACATAAATAGTTAACCAATGTAAAAAAAAAACCATCAACAATGACATCGGCAATTTATAGAATTATTTTTTGGAATGATTATAGAGTATTTCGGTGAATTCGATAAAATCAAACATTGTAGATGATTGTTAAGCAAAATGCTGTTACGAATTTAAGCATTTAATTCACCAAAGTGGACACTTTATATTATAATGAAATATACATGTATGTACATAAATCATACTTTGAATAAATGGTCGCCTACCCGTTTTGGATTCGTCATTTCAGCTTAGGTAAGGTTTATTTGTTGACCTTAATCTATTTGGTATTCCACGAGGAAACTTTAAGTTAAGGTAAAGGATAAGCCACGAGATTGTTTTACCTGTAGACCTTATTTTAGGTTTCTATATTTGGAAAATATATCATTAGGCCAAAAGCATTGTGAAAATGTTAAATGTAAAATTAAAATATATTTCAAGATGTTAATATTTAAAAAAAAGACGATTAGCATATTACGTGACTACAATTTATGCTATAGAAAGGTTTTATCTATTTTAATAATTAGATTTTCATTATAAATATTTGATCAATGTGCATTAAACACGCAGTTAAATAAATGGTAAAAATGGGCTCTCTCTACTGTAGGTATTTTCATTACAGCATAATTGTATGTGATTATTACGTTGTTCTTTCATTAACTGTAGTTTGTGTTAAACTATGCATATATTTAAGTTGTCGGTTCGATATAATTACTATCTGTACTATTTTTGGAATTATTAATTAAAATATTGTAATAAATAATAATAAATTGTAATGTACATATATTAATTTAATACCATAATATTATTTGAATGATAAACTTCGAAGAAAAAACACAATATAGGTAATTCTATTGTTCCTGTTCTCATTTCTGTTTTATATATTTTTAATATACGGTTTTATGTACAAAAGACTGTAGGATCATTCGTCTAATCGTACGTGATCTTTGTTTATGTCAAAACCGTAATTAAACTTTTTTATTATTTTTTAAAATTTAAAATTTAAATCAGTGCATTTTAAGAAATGTACGCTCATGTAAATTATTTTTATAAGCAATGGTATTTTTTTCATTTTAGAAGACACCCATACACAATTAAACTATATTTTTTCAGAAGTTTAAGCTCTTTTTGTCAATTTGTCTCAATTGATGATACCAACCAATTATTCAACATTTGTCCGATTTGTCCTTGTATTATTTTTAAATACATTTTAATTATTGTCACAGATATATTATCAGTGATACATCAATATAATGTAATAGTATGACTGACATTATTTTTAACAGAAGTGTATACTTACAATTTTATAATATTTTACATTATTTCTATAAAATACACAATTAAGTTGACAAATTATTTACAGGAAAATATTTAAAATTTGTTTACCAATAATAGTATAATATTTTAAGTATGTATTATCATTCAAAATAAAATTTAAAAAAAAACAGTTAAAATAGAATTAGTAATCTATGTAAAATTCAGAAAATCGATTTACCTAATAAATACTAGGTATCTACTCATTTTAAGCATTTAATACAAAAGCAGATAGGTAATTGAGACAGATTTCTAAATATTGCTAAGTTGTTTATTAACATAATGGAAATAATAATTTAGATCAGACCGCTAGTTATCTTATCGATAGTTGGTTTGCTAATTATAATAGAGAGTTGTTTTCAAACTCGTAATATATAATGGTGAAATGTAGATAATGGAAGGAAAAGATTAAATATAAATGGGTTGTCGATTAAAAATATGGTTTTACTTATGATTAAATAAAATTAAATATAATTCATATTCTACAAAAGTTTGAAATCAAAAGTTGTTGGTTATTATTTCTAAATAATTGTTTCATACAAATAATAGGTTTAAATGCATTTTTTTCGTTTCTTATAATGTTATAATATTATATTATGTTTCTTATAATGTTTTTATATTTGTATTATAATGTATAACTTATTATAAGTTAAGGTAATCGTAATTTATTATTTATTGAATATATAATGCAACAAATAAAAATGTTATTATTATTTTTTTTATTTTTACTACTGCAGCATGCTTTTCATTTATGCGCCACAAAATATAAATCCATCTTGACGTTCATTCGACAGTGCTCATAAGTATAATTTATTTTCAAAAATATCACAACAGAAACCTTAACGTGTGTATCTAAATGCGAAAAAAATCCAATGTCATCAGTCGTAATAATCTACTTTCCGAGTCAATGAACGCGTAACGGACATAAAAACTGAACGGCTCTTAAAAAGTAAGTTCTAGGGAATTCACTTTTTTATGGTAGAAGAGTTAATGGATGGGCGTACAAGAAATTTTCAGAATTATTATGAAAAAGTCATCGCCGTTGTGTTATCCCTGTGTAACATAGCCATTAATCCACTTAGACCGTCGTACTTTTCCGTCTGCAGATTATCACCTTCGGACAATATCCAACGACATTAATTCCGTCACTGGCGTTAATAATAATTTTCAGGTTCCACAAGTATTCATCTAAGTACAATGAATTACGCCTTCGACAATAGTCTTATTTTCACCCATTACACGGGGTATTTAGATGTTCCACTTCTTGATTCAACCCTGTTTTTTTTTCCAATTATGGCGATGACCAATGCTTTTTATACTATAGTGTAATCCCAATTGCATTACAGCTAAATTAGCCCACGTACGCCTGTATCAGTTAATATAGATAAATTGAAATAGTTTTTACAATTATACCAAAAATACACAAACACTATTTATCATGTAGGTAAATATGGTTGCTACTAATTCATAAAATACCATTATAATATTGTAGCGTTCTGCGACCTATCAATTACTCTAAACATTAAGTTCCATGGTCATTCACAATGTATACAAACAGTTTTGGAGTACAAAAACAGTGCATATTTCCTATAGCTGTTGTTTGAAGGAATATCACTCGATCGACCATATAGAATCAACAACTAATTTGACAACATCCTATTATAATGATCATATTGTATTTCGGAATTACAAACTTGAACTTTCCGTGTTAAGGTAATGTTTTGAAAATTGAAGGTAACATAAATTGGACTGGACTCGTGTAATTCCCAACATTATTATATGATAGAGAGTATATGGGAAGTAGTGGATAACCGAAACAATGTACTCTCCCTATTTTTATACCAGTTTTTATAAAGGCCATTAAAACTATAATGAGTTCAGTTGTTTGTAAAATGTATTCTAAAATGTCCCAAAACACAAATCCAAACCTTTTCAGTCATAACAGTAGAAGATTAACCTTTTAATATTTGTAATTTACTCGATTGATAAACACAATTTATACAGCTCGAAACTGATGGACACTGGCCTGTACAATATTGTTTACCAATAATATGTTTGTCAACTTTATAGAAAACCCATTGAAACTATAAAACGGTTTCCTATTTACAATATCGAGTTAAGTTTATTAAATTGTCAATATTTGTTTACAATCTCATAAAGTTGTTAACGTTGTACATCCATCAAAATGTACATTGTTAGTTGTTTAGCCTCACACATGTTTACATTTAAAATGTGTAGTATCAACCATTGTAATAATTTCCTCATTAAATAGTACTGTAGTTTTACATTCTATGAACATTATATTTCTACGCATTAATTGATATGCCGAGGAAAATATTAAAAATACTACAAACCCCTTGTTTTTTTGCTTTGTAAGGTAATTTGAAAGTTTACTTCACAAAATATTCATATTGTGTCAATTCATTGATTTAATTAATCAGACCTCAGTGTTTATATTGACCGTTTTAGTTTAAAATAACATTATAACTAATTTACATACACAATAGGTATATAATAATAATAATCTTATCATTTGATTTTGATATTGGTTTGTGAATGTTATTGAAGTGTACTAAACACAAAGCGATGAATCCAAATTATTCTAAAATCTAGTTCAAACCAACTCACATTTTATCAAAATATCGTACTATAGTAATTATATTCTAAGCGGCCCATATAATCAATTAAACATAATAATATTATAATTATTATTAAACACGTGTGTTTGCACTTACCAATAAAAGCATTATTGATATTAAATCATCGTTAATAAATAGGAAAATAATTGCATACCTACTATACCTATATATTATTTAAACACTTAAATTATTATACCGTATTTCGTTTTATTTGATTTACATATTTTAGGGAATAATATTCATACACACGAATTTATAACATTAATTGTAACATATTATGTGCAATTCTACAAATTTAGTAAATTAATAGTCGAAATAATTTATTGGCAGTGCTTTATAAAATATAGCTATATTTATTTACAAAAGATAAATGATATTGTAAATATGAAGCAACATTAAACATTTATTTTGTAGCTACCTTGCAATGGTTAAATACCTAACCAATCAAACAAAATAATATGCTAATATCTATTTAATTTTCCCGAAAGGTTCGGGAACATCAATTTTAAAAAGAGGAGAAGTAGGTAACCGTTCTACTGTACAGTATATTTTGTGTGTACCCCATCATTGAGTAAGGCACTGTAATGTATGTGTTAAATTTGAATTCAATGATAAATCATTGCATGCGGAAAACGGTTCGAGTATATATTTTATATACTATTTTTTTTTTTTTACTTCTAGTTAAACGGCCCGATGTATTAATTTTTCCCAAAAACAAATAGTTCTTAAATATTTTTGAATAGAAATCATAGCAATAATATTGTATGAACTTTGTATTAAATTTTGCATGCTTTTTGAAGGAGCGATTTTTCAAAAAATAATCAAATGTATCCAACATTAATTAACATCTCAAAAACAGAAAATATTAAAAGAAACATTTGGTGAAAGTTTGAAATTTCTATTGTTATTCATTTTTGAATTACAACAAAAAATGCAAATCGATTTTTTTCTAAGATTAGTGTACAGTTTGAGTTCCCGTTGTCCGTAAATTTTTTTTGGGTTTTCTCCAGGTTAAGTATAGTATAGTATAGTCTCCAAAAACTATGGATTTTGAAATTTGAACACCAAAAAGTTACAACTAAATTCACAATCTACTAGAAAAGATATTTAAGTTAACAATCAAAATATTTTATCTACTATAAAATGTGTACACATACAAAAAAACGCACATCATTGTTAAATCAATACATTCATCTCCTAGCTCTTTATGATTCTAAAATTAACCATAATATTATGTGCATTTTAATTACAAGAATCACTGAATAAATAACATTTATTATTGTTATTTTTGCATCTTAGTTTTGTACTTTATGGTGATGCATCAGGTGCAATTGACAATTTTTTTTTCTCAAAAAGATATTTACATAGAAAATCCATGGACATTATTTGAATCTACCATTTTTGTTTGTCGAAAATATTTTTTTTGGATATCATTGTAATAATCAAAATAAAACATCTGAAGATTGTGTGCAGTGTACCTTTCAATTTAATTTTTTTCTTTCAATAAAAGATAAAATGAGACAAAAAAAATATTTTAAAATTATTTGATGATGGATGTGGAATTTCATCAAAGTGGGTTCTGTTTATTTTTAGAAAAACTTTACTCTAATTTGTACGTTTCAATAGTTCGAAATTATTTACACAACAAAATACCGGCGGTTTTATTATATTTTACAAACTGTTAAATTATTAAAAACAAATAAGACATACATTGGTTTATTATTATTATTTTGTTTTAAAATATTGTTGATATTATTTTAGTTTGTGAAATACGAATCCCCATAACGGAGGATGATAATTATGGGATGATAGCTTACAGCAGGTAAAGGTTATTATTAATAACTAGTACTTACATTGTAATCATAATAGTTAAAAATTCCAAAACAAATTTCGGGTTGTGCGTGTTTGTACATACTACCGAGGGTTCGTTTTGATAAGTCATAATTTTTGTCACGGCCGACCTAGTCTTCCGGATGTAGTACAAAATCAGGCAGTCCGAAATGTAGCGCGTGCCACTGGCTGAAAAACCTATTTTCTGTTCCGAACTTCTGGACATAGTCTCGCCTCGTTTGCGACTCATATCGTCTACCCTATTGCACCCCATCACGTCACTCGATGGCGTATATAATATGGTTAATAATAAATAATAATACACGCGTCGGCGGCGGCTATGGTGATAGACGGTAGCGGTGTTGGCGGCGGTGGTGGTTAAAGTGGTGGCGGCGGTGGTGGTTGCTAGGTGCTCGGCAATGACGACACAGTGGATGTCGGCGGTAGTTGTGTTCAAGTATATATAGAGTCATATAATAGTTGTGTTGTATTCGCAGTAGACGTAATAGTACAGAAGCAGTGATTTAACGCCAGAGTAATGGGATGGCGGTAAGAGAGCAGAGGATACGGCGTTTACGTCACCGCCACGCCACCAGGGCGGTCGGGTGCTGCGAGCTCTCCGGATTAAATATAATAAATTATAAACACGTCCCGAGAAAATTAACTCTGGAGATCCCGTCACAATAGACCACCGCCGACGATACGACTGCTTCAAATCCGGTTCCCGCAACGGATGTCTAATTTAGTACTATTATATTATTATGCGCGCGCTTACAGTTCGTTCTGTGCGCCGTATATGCCTGCAGTGTCTCGTACAGTGAGGTATAATAATATTTATACAATATTACGGCATTTCGCTGTAAAACATGAACACGGTGTGCTCTGACACTTTGGATCGAATATCCAACCGAATTTGAAGTCGAGCAATCGGTTATTGGCACTTCGTTCGCACTTCACACGTTGCGGTGTTTATATAGTTATACTGAATTACGTGCAGTGAGTTTCGCCAGATGTATTCACACCGGGTTAATATCATAGAATCCGCTTGTCATCGGTTTATTTGAATCAAAAAATAATCAACCAAACCAAATTCATACGTTTCCGTAAACAAATAAAATTTTTATTAAAATCGTATTGTTGTATACCGGACGATCGAATCAATAGTTTATGATGATTACGTACAGGGTCGATGGGTGTACAATGTACATATCACAATCAATGTGTCATACTGACTTATTTTACTAATATTATAATCGCTTACGCAGAAACCACAGTTGAAATATTTGTGTTTGTATAATAATATTATATTCGTTACAATAACGACATCACGATAACTGTTAATGCACCAAAACGATGTTTTAGTATCCAACTGTTAATAAATAATTATTATAAAAATATTACATCTTGTCGTGGTGCATAATATCAATCACTGCAGAATTAATAGGTCATACTCGTACATTTCGTGGCGATTAAAACCCGTACGTATCGGAACGAGGTATATTACATTTTATCCGTCTGAAATTCATAAGGTACTTTTTTACATTTGTTATCAATATTGATATGGCATCGTCATTAATTATTCCTATATGACAGACACGTGTCGCCAAATGGCTATACAAAATCATTTTTTTGAATTTCATGTGATTCCAAAGACATGATGCGTGTATGATTCAACGTATTTCCCAAAAAATGATGATATTATAATTTTTTTTGTACACTTTCGAGGTGGACATATTGTCAGTTTAAAAAAGTGATTTTAATTTTAAATAATGTTTGCAATATTTTAATGCGAGCAATGTATTGTTATAACAATATCTTATGTCCAACTCTCGAAAGGGGACTAAAACTAAAACTAAACATATAAAAAACTATAATATATAACATATGGGAGTTTACCACGGCGGCGATCAATCGTCGAGACACAGAAGTATAACACCGTTTCTTGTCACTGATCGAGCGAAACGTGTTTAAATTCGTACAACCACTGTGGCCAGGCTACGTCACCGCATAATCGGATATCCTGACGTGACCGGAAACGGTAGTTTGACGCGCGAAAACGTCTGCTGCAAGTCGTAACATGTTACTAAAAGGATACCGAAATCCGATTTCGGACGTTCCGCCGCCTTGAGCATATGTCGGAAAAGAATTAATATTTAATTCCTTCTCGGAACGCAACACTGGACAGTGGACAACTGGACACACTGCGCCATAAACTTTGTCTGGTTTTTCGACGTCGTCTTAAAAAATATTGTGCATACAAGGCGTATTCGACCCGACGATTTTTCTTTAACAAGTCAGGTCTTCCTGTATTGACCTGTAATATGCAAAACTGCAGAGAATTTGAGTACCTACTGGCATTCGAATATGTTCTCATACATCGAACAACTTTTATAATAAAGCATTTTAAAAACAATGTTTATTCATGGGAGCTCAGAGGGTTGGCGATTTGATGTATTTGCCCTCTTCTGGATTTTTAAAAAATGTATTTTAAATTGAGCATATTATGAAAAGTTACTGTATAACAAATCGAAAGTGCGTTACACGGTAATAAAAGGTCACCATCATAAAAAATCTTGTTAAGCCAAGTCAACAAATATTAAATTATTTGCATTAACAAACTTGCCCAGCTAGAAAAACGTCTGCTGGTGCCTATGAATATTATATGGTATAGCTGATACAAGTTGTGTATTAAATACTATATTACTAATTCTCCTGCAGTACAAGGTAAATATGTACACTATTCGTTATTACTTTCTATAAATTATAAAAACGCTCTATACACCGAGACTTGGTAAAATAACTGTCGAATAAATGTTATTTTCAAAATGTTATTATTTTTACTTTTTTTTTTTACTTCAAATTAATTGAAGTACTTTATAATGTGTTTTAATTTTCAGTATTACTTAAATGCGTTACACAGCGACTTAGTATTTTGAATACTTTCACCGTAGAGCATTCGAGAAGAATTTTAAACACTTTTCAAAAGTATTTTTTTACAACACTTGGGCTATAATATATTATAGTGTTTCGGGAGCCTTTATGAGCAGTTTAGCCGAAGTCGTGCAGCCGCAGACGCCGACCGGAAACGCTTATTAATCGCACGTCTCCGGGACCCTATTATATAGTACCCGACGACGTGCAGTCCGGCTAAAAACTCGAGCAATCCGGGGAAACACGCTTTGGCAACACCGTCGCGTCGGAAAAACGGTAATATTCTTGTTACGATAGAATATCTGCAACCATATTGTAGTATTATGACCGCGAAGACCCGGAATCGCGTTACCGAAACTTTCCCGGAGCGCATAATAATAGTCCACGCCACCATTTGATTATATGGACTCACGACGTATCTGAGTGTACGATAAACGATAAACGACACAATAGGCATTATATAATACGCAGAGCGGGTACAGTTATTATTGCACGAGGTTTCCTATCTGACAAACTTTAAACGTTTTAATTTGATTTGAAAACTGCACGTTTGCATCTGCGCCGAGTCGGCGTTGTCGTGTAAAGTCGTTTCCCTCGACACGCACTGTTAAAGCGTGTAAATGTGTACAGGTATTGTAATAAACTACTCAGTCATTCCGCAAGTTTCCAGCAAATCCGTCGGGTGTGAATAAATAATTTCGTACTAACAGATGTACGGCATTATAATATATAATGTTGTAATATTATAAGTGTGCGCGGCACGTCACCAAGCCACGGAAGCGTGGAAAATCACCAAAAATTCACGTCAAATAAAACCGTAATAATAATAATAATAATAATTATAATAAAATGAAACGAGATGCGTGTACCCGTTTAGGCACCGAACGCTCATGATTTTAAAACCGTACGAATTGTTTCTAAATGTAGGTTTACCTGTTGTACACTGTATTATATTTATAAGTGTTTTTATTTTAAAAGTAGAGTGAACATATTATATTTATGTGCAACCCGCAAAACCATAATATTTTAGAAGCCGAACAATAGTTTGTAAACATAGGTTTATTACTGTCGAGGTAAATCAATTACAAATATGAAAATATATTATTATTATTTATTTAAAGCCCTGCATTGTAGTACAATACATTATTTGTTACATATATATATATATATATATTAATAAATAAATGAATCATAATTCATTAGTTGATTCACATACCTACTATTAAAACTAAATTTAAATACTTTTCCTCCCATATCTTAAACTACCTTTATTATTATTATTGCTCCGTAGTATTCACATCTCAATGATTCACAAATTCAAACAACATAAAACGATTAAGTGAACTTATGGATTAAATTTCTGAACAACATCAACTACAGCGAACTGTAAGTCTTTTCATAATTTCAAAATCACTCAGGATTATTAGAACTCTTCTAAAATCAATATTAAATGGTTCGACTAGAATAAATTTGATGTTTCTGTTCATCACTATTGACCAATAGATAATGTAATCATGTGGTTTTGTTTAAAGTACTCAATTCAACTCGTACTGTAGGTACGTAAAATATATCAAACTTGTTGGTAGATGTGTGTACATGTGAGTTCAGTCACTCATCGCTTAAAAAAATTTAATCTGTGCAGTAAAATTTAAAATCTAATCAGAATGAAGAAAATTCCAAAAGTTATTTCTTCGAAATACTTTATGCTCAAAACTCCAGTTTATCGTATTTAGAGTGGGATATTAATTGTTTTGTGTTTTAGATTTCAACAAAAAAAAACATTTCATTGAAAAAAAAATATATTCTTTTCTTCGTCCGAAATTGTATACTGTAGATGTATACATTTATTAAATAACCAAACTGATATTGCGATCAACCATTATTTATAAAAGCATTTTCAAACCATGATCATTGGTAAAATTACAGTGCTTTTATCAGTTAACCATGTTATCAAAGTTTTAAAAACTCAATGAAAAGTATTAAGTTAAAAGTTTTTTTAAATTGAAATAAGTAAACAAAAAGCTTTCAACTATTGAAAAAAAATAGCTTTAGAGCAAAAACTAAGCTAGAAAACTTACTGAGGTAAAACAATTCAAAGATAAAAATAAGCTGCCAGAAAATATGCAATTTGAATTGTAATTTCTAAATGCTAATTATGATTTTGTCATTAAACAAAAAATTATTTGAAAAAATAATATATATTAATCTACGATTATAGTTTTGGTTGGATGAGAAACTTTCAAAATACATCATACTTTACTCACAGTATAAAATATATTTTATACATCTAACTATCTAAGAATATAAGTTTTAAGCCTATATGATCATTCTTTTTGATTTATTATATAATAACAAAAACTAATATGACAAAAGCGAGATACAGGTGTTGGTGGTACACTGGTGCAGGAGTCTTCAAACTAGAAAGCAATGATAAATCATTGCAATTGGAAAATAATTGTCCAAAGAGCCTCGTTTATCCAAAAATGGTGAAGATTTTGTTGTAAATAACTAGGTCTTTCTTGTTTTTAGAATTTTTCATTAGTTATTAATTACCTTTAAAAAAATATTCAAGACAATACATAAATATGAATTTATGTTTAGTTAAAAATATTTAAAAATTCGGATTAATATTTTTTTAAACATTTGTAAGTGTTTTACTTTCAAACAGCTTTTCGGGGACGTAATATGCATTTAATATTCTCTCAAATCTCAATATTTTTATAGGTACCTACGAACGATTTCTTGGAAAAACTGATTACGGCACCAGAATGCTGCTGGCGTAGTTGTTAGTATTATATTTGTTATACTGAAGTCTACAAATAATATTATAATACATCATCATAACAATATGTCTAAAATATATTCTGAACATTTTATTTTTCTTACATTTTACGAATAATATACATTTGTATTTTGTGTTATTAGACTAGTATTAGACAGGTGAGTCCTGAATGCCTGATACCTTTAATTCCTAAAAATTAATTAGTATTCGTATTACAAGTTTATATAAGACATATAATTATGGTTGCCAGTGGTACCTAAATCACGTAAACACGTGTATGAATGGTAAAATTACATTAGTACCTATTTACAATTTATAGGTATTTATCATTTTTTTAAAAAATATTGTTAGAATTTAAAAAATGCCCCTAGCGAACAATTTCTAAATACGACAAGTATAAAATAGACTGGACAAATAATGAAAAAATATTTTATCGCATGATTGAACAAATAAATTACCATTCTCGGATATCTATGGATTCACTAAACAAAAATCAGTCACAATATATTCTTGTTATTATTCATGAACAACGTGAATTAAAATTTCAGTCTATATGGAGATTTCGTTTAATTATTCTAGCTATTTAATTTGGACAGACAATGCTTGTTTAGGTACATAATTGTATTGGCAATTATTTAGTAACCATGTTGAAAATGTATCAGACTTGATTTAAGCTCCGACTAACGAATTTCTACATGCTAATCATTTATATTCTATATGTCATCATTAAAAAGTGTGTGATTAAAAAAACATCAAAGGAATCAGATACATAAGTCATTCTGTGTTGATTTGCTTGAATTTCAGAATGTCAAAGTACATGTTGTGATTAACTGTGTTTAGTATTTATCTATAGTTTTGAGACGAATGAAAATTCTTTTTTTATCTATTTTAAATTCATATATTTTTTATTTCTTTTTAGTTTTTATACCATATCACATATCAAATTCAATATTTTTATTATGGGGTAATGTTTGATACAAATAATTATATACCTAAACGTATTATAAAATATATAGTATGATAAATATACCATTTATATACTTTTTCATTTAACTTGTCCTTTATCTAATCCCAGTTAGCAAAGCTCAGCACTCTTATAATTCTCGAGAACTTCCTTATTTGAGAACTAGAAAGATTTATTTACGAAGTTCGCATTACTTTTATTATATATAGCTTTCTACGGGTTTTAAGCAACAACATTTCAACGTTGATTTATAAAATCTAACTCCCAAAGGACTGTACACAGTTATACATTTAAAACGTACTAAATTCCACTAGACACGGAAGTAGTAATATTATTTTTGTCCAACCGTCGAATTTACAGTATTTTATTGTGTTTTTATATGAATTAGTATTTTGATTTAATAAGCACGATATAACATTATGTTAAGTGTATGTTTTAAATGAATAAATTGGCTTGACTAATAATTAATACACCATTCATCATTCGGGATATCAGTATTTTGATATAATTATTAAATTGGAACAATTAATACTCATTCATACAGTTGATTGTGCAATAAAAAGTCATTAACATGGATTAGTACTATTTGACTTATAATTCTAGTCAGTTAACCAAATGTTCACAATAAAGGAAAAAAGCTTGAACTGTTCGATGTTGTTCTTGTTTTTTCAATATCACTTTTACAAAAAATACTATTCAAGTTTGAACAACATAAAATAACAGTTTTTAAAAACAACATTACAACTTTTTTTTGTAGTAGTCTTATTGAATATTGAAACAATAAAAAAAAAGCACCGTAAAAGTTCTCTTCTTTGTTGTAAGGTGAAAATCTGGTTTTTTATCTATTACTATTATAGTGTTTTCGATTCTCTCACACTAGAAATCATTTTTCCTAATTATATTTTAACCCTAGACAACAACTCAAAAATGATTCTGTGAGATGTGAGATGTGAACTTTTAAGGTTTTCTGATAATATTAGTAATACATATTATATTTCAAATTTCAATTATTCACAAAATGCCATTGAAATATTATATTATTTAACCCTATAACAATCGTGACGTGCGTTTCTTAAAATATTTATTTTATACCCCTAATAACACGTATTTCGGCCCACACTTTTTGTACACATACTTAAAATTTAGCATACTGATTTCAGAGATACTCACATAATTTTAATGGTTTTAATTTCATGTATGATACGTATAATAATGTACACGTATAGTACATCGTGGCAATCGTTTAGAAATTATTATTATTTAAACTTTTCTTTGAACAATAATAATTATGCAATGATAATAAACGATACATCCACGAGGACCAAACAGCAGACTTGCTGAGAAAAGTATTATTAATCAGATAAAGTTTAATGTAGTATGCAATTAGCAAAAGTTTCCACTTATACGATCAAACTTTAGAGCTGAACCGGATTTTAATGTAAACCATATCTCGATGATGATATACTGTGAGTTTTTCAATAACTTTTTTAATCGGGTACAGCAGTTCTATTATTTTTTTTCTAATACATTATGTGACGTGTTATCAGCAGTCATATGGTACAAGTGAGTTCTCATAGACTAATTTTCCAAGGACGCCGTCCTATCCAAAGTGTAACATTTCTTTCAAACGAAACGATTAAATGCATTATTTCATATTCGTAGTTTAACATAGAACAAACAAAATACAACCTAATTCGTTCATAAAAGTTACTGTATCAATATTTACAATTTTACAACACACAATTATTTAGATCATATAAAAATAATAGTTCGTTTTGCCCAATGCGTTATAATCTCTTTTTCTGCTATTGCTTTATTTTTAAAAAGTCGAAAAACATCGAAGACCATTCAAAAAAAATTAGAACGTTTGTAGTCTGGTAAAAAACGGTTTTAATAATATTTATTGACGATTCACGCACGTGTACAAGGTAATTAATTTAACGCAATAATAAACATTATTTCAGAAAAAGAGTTTGAAAAAAATTATAGTTTTACTATTTTTATCTTTATATAAGTGTTTACTCTCTTGAATGACAAAATATATTTTTTATTTTATATTATTTTAAATCAGAATATAATTAGGAATATTTTGATCAATAAAAATTAAAACTCGTTCATGTAATTTTTAGTTACAAATATAAGTATGTATTTAAAATGCCATGTTACAGCTCGTACTTAAACTACTCTACTAAATTTGATTTTTATACATCAAGAAACTTATCTGAAAAATATTCCGTTATTGAACACAAGATTGAAAAAATGAGCGAGTTCGTTTAAAAACGTAAAAATTAAAAAAAAGCAATAATGGTTAAAAATAGTAAACAGTCTTAATGTTTAACAACTTAAAGTTACGTAAAAAAAAATATTTTCAGAAGCGATTGTGATTTTCGAAAGAATTGTTAGTACGTTGAATAATATGTGAATATGACACTGTTAAATTATATTACATCGACAATCGATCACCGAGATTCTCATTTGGATAGGAACGCGTTGAAATCCAAAGACGACGACGATCGTGACTCGACGAATCATTTCCGGTCCTCGCGACGACGAATCGAATATATGAACCAAATGGCTGTTTAGGTTGCGAGTTGAGGTGTGTGTGGGTCGGGGTGAGGTGGAGTACTGGAGTGTGTTTACAGTGCTCGATCGGACCTAATCACGTGGAATAATGTCGGCGGCGATGCGCGTGCGGCTAATGACGTGGATAAATGTATAATGAATATTACGTGTGTGCCTTTTCACCCCTTCTGCTCCATCACTCAGCCATTCAAAGATTGACGCAAAGTGTATAATAGCTTCCTCAGTGTAGTAGTAGGTGGTGAGAGGAAATCCGCGAAAGGGTTAAATCGGGAGTTGAGGTATTTTCGGGAGTGCAGTCGCGTATAACAGGTCTCGTTTGGTGGAAGTTTTCGTTTTTAGACCTTCGGAAATCGCGTACCCACATATTGTTATATATTATACGAGTGCACGCGCAAGACGATAAGTCGATAAAAATGCCTTTTGTGTTTGAGTTCGCGCGCAGTTGCGGATGTGCGTTTTCCGTTCCGGAATAATATAATAATAATAATATGCGAGGAATGCGACGTGCGTCCGAATAATAATAACTATTCAGGAAAAATCACGTCCGAGACACGTTTCCGATTACACTTTTCGCGTTTTGTTTCGGAAAACCGCAAACCACTGGGTTCGTGCGGATCGATAGTCGCACGAAAAATTATTGCTCTCGAGTGTAAATATATTTTTTGCTTTTAAAATGAGAGATCGCGTGAGAAGTTCATACAATGCTGCAAAATAAAAGTCATACTCTGCGGGTGTTTCCGATTATGCGCATCGACGAGCTTTCCAAAATCATCTCTTATGCAAGACTCAAATTAAAATCGGATTATACACTAAATTATTTGGATTTCTTAGCATCACAGCTTTAATAATAATAATAATAATAATAATAATAATAATAACGTTATCTTGATGGACTCAACTAATTCACACAATGTACCTATATCAAATAGTAGGTTAAATTGGGGTTTCACATAAATATATATATTGAGTGATTTTGCAAAAAATGCCATAATTTTCCCGAAAGCTAAAATTTTTAAAATTAACTTACACTACCACTGCGGTAACTCCTATAGTTTTCTCACTAAAAATAATTGGTGATAATTCGGCATCTACCTGCAAGATTAATAAATCAATATCTGTCGATAACTGGTGATATCGACAGCACTTGGAGTCGTCTATCAAACGATGAAACAACGGAGTCACACAGTTTTTTTGATTACGACACCTTATGGTAACCTTCAAGGGGTGAAATGGAGAAACACAAGTGCGGAACATAATATCATAATTTCACATGTTGAATTTCCAGTTGACGACGTAGAGTATATATTTTTTGATTTCTATCTTCATTTTGATAATAATCATAATGTATAAGACCCGCCTTATTTTATTTCAAGATTCTATTATTTTCTAATGGAGTTCAGAAAACGTCGTTTTGGGGGACACTTCACACGGATTTTGTGTTTATCCTAATGGTGATATTCGTTGTAGAACCACCCTGTAATCCTGTATTATATTAAAACAAACGCAATCGAGCGTGACCTGAGCGCTTCGGTCTTAACGCTCATCGCGTTAAGTACGTCATGGCACCGCCGACAGACTACATAATATACAATAATAAACTTACGCGTATCAGTATAATCTCATTATAATGATAACAATGTTGAAATATAACGACAACGTACCTAACGTCCTAACAATAATTACTATCAATCTAGAACCGATATGAACTGACACGTTGCTGGTGAGCCACAATAATTCTGAAGACGACCGCCGAGCGTTGACGTATTATGGCGAGGATCTTACAGTATGACACTCAAGGTATATATAATATATATGCAAATGTCATTAACAAAAACATCGAACGGGTTGTGCTCGTATGAAACACCGTAACTCGAGTCGTGAGGTGTATTATGTATGATGGGTATAAGCACCTAGTACATTATAATCCACATTGTTCCTCGTACAACAATATGACATACGAAAATATATATTATCATGCATGTACACTATTATAATATTATGCTCGGTGCTCATAATATTTAATAATTATAAGTTATTGTCTATATCATTCACGGCGAGAACAAACATTAATCTAGTTCACGTGAACCATGCTGCAAGCGGGATACATTTCATTTTTTTTTTTTTTTTAATTAATTAAACATGTTTCAGGTAACAAACGATCATACCGTTACACTGCGTATCTTTACTAACTATAATATTATTATACAGACATAACCTAGGATAGGTTTAAATCTATAAGTCGAATGTAGACGATAAAACTGCTTAAATGTGTACAATTTATCAGCCAAAAATCACATGCCCTGATCAGACCAAATATTCAGAATGGGCAAATTTCATTTTAGAATAGGTGGAGTACAATTAAAAGTTAAGCATTGGTTAAAGATAATACTATTTTATAACTATTTTCGATTTGAGTTATAAAAATTGGATTAATGTTGGATTGACAATAGTCTAGTATTTATATTTATTATTTTAATATTGTGCGGTTAAGTAATTAAATATTTAGGTTAGTATAAATATTAAATTTATAATTCATCAATAAAAACTTTTAATGAAATCTTTCGTGCGTCTTATTTATTCTCTATCTCATAGTACCTATGCAAAAATCCATTAAATACGTCAATAGAGACCTCAATGGACATGGACATCAATAGTAAACCACTAAATTTATCGTTATTATTGAATGAGTTTGTTTATAACGACCTTTTTCATATTATTTGTTTAGATCAATAATATTATTATGTTACTTGCATGGTTCAATGTTAGAATTTATATAAATTTGCTCCAATTAACCATGACGAATAACCGTGGATATGTCGCATACGAATGTTTAAATATTTATTCAGTTTGATATGTCATTAAAGGAAATTATAGCCAGATTATACCTCAACTAATTTTTTTAATGTCACCATAAAGAATGATAGTACGATGTTAAGCAAAAAACGAATATAATTTTTAATTTACTAAACAATAGCTCTTCAAGAGTGGTCTTATTATTGTTAAAATATAATATTATTCGTTTGAATATCAGTATACAGAATACGAGTATATTGGGACAATGGGACGACAGAGGGCAGAAAAAATATTTTCTATATTATCAAGAGTACCTACCTACTTTAATAATAGTAACGGACAAGCTAGTAACCCTTTAAACTCTAATGGGTAACTTAATATTATATTTTGTTTTTGTTTTATGTTTTTAATGAAATATATTGTATACAAGGTTAAAGCTGTTTTCGATTGAAAAAGGAACAAAAAGCTAACCATGTTGAATAACTAAAAAAAGATGAAAAAAAAATGGAAAATTATAAACAATGAGAGCTTTGCAGGCGGATATAAATTGAGCCAAAATATCCCTTGACTCGGAGCTGTCCTGTGTGGTTAAAACGAAACGAAAAAAAAAAATGTTCACAATGAACCTGAAATGTAAATCCGGTATCGGAATTAAAGCAAAACGAACAATGGTATTAAAATGCGTTTATTATTTTACAGTATACGTTCTAGAATGGGGTGAGAAAAAATTATTTAAAATTTTTTTCCTGTTTTTATGGAAATTTAAAATACACATAAGCGTAGGTAGTATAACAGAGGATTTTGAAACTTTATTCGTAGAAATTCGAAATAATAATATCCCTAAAAAGTTTATGAATTATAACAATCTATTTAATATTTTTCTACGACACAAATTCATCAGAAACAACTTTACTAGTCACTTAATATGTAATTAATATACATTTATATTTGAATACCTATTTAAATATCCAAATGATTACCTATGAAATGGGACACAGCCACAACGATATTTTTTAAAACAATAATAACGAACAGAAAATAGTTAATAAATCACAAACTCAAGTGTATTGCTTTCACTAAATCACTGTGACTATTGACACGACTTACACGACGACTAACACAATATATTTATTTATTTGATTGAAAATTGTATAGTTATTTAATTTGAAATAGACCGATTTTTATAATATATTATAATAATAACTTGATGTACAATAATATGTTGATTTTGATTGCATTGTATAGACACTTATTCAAGTATGTTATAAAAATTATTTATCTTATTTTATTACTTATTATTTAAGCTGTCAGGTCATGTATTCTTTATATTAATTTGAAATTGATTCGGGCAAAATGTTGTTATTATGAACATCCATAGAAAATCCGATCGGCTATTTTAATTGTTTATAATCACTCACATGACCGAATGACAAAAAACAACAAAATGGGACCACATTACAGTCAACAATTAGCTCTTACTGACACAATCCGACTGACAGCGTTAACTGAATTGATTTATTTTATATTTTTGACATTTGATGCTAAATCAAATAAATCCTTCTAATTAACAACGAATGATTCTATTTAGGGTGTTTACAGAAACTGCTCCTCCTTAATTATCCAATATTTATATAACTCAAAAAGCAAAGTGTTTTTAAAAAAAAATTATTAATTAACATATATTGTGCAGTGAAAGGGACCTAAATTAACATTAATTTGGAAGCTATGGCCTATTTTATTAAACACATACATACATACAATTTTGACGTATTGATCAAAATGTACTTTATAATATAATATGGAAACGAAATATGAATGCATTATATATTATTTAACTTCATCACGATTTCTTACCAGAAGAAAAAAAACTTGCTCAGAGTAATTAAAATAATACATTGATAAATTGAATGAACAAGTGGATCATAAGATCTTAATAAACTAATTAGAATTGCCCCGAAGTGTTAGATCTATTTATTTCATTGGGTTTATTATTATTATTATAACGTAATATTATAATATTATTATAATAGTACAGTGTACTGCTAAACTTCAACCACGATTTAAGATATTGATGATCTAGGTACAATTCTAAGTCCCCCTAAGGCCCTGACTATAGATAATAATTTATTCTAGTTATAATTCATGATTATACTCTAAATTGTTGTCAACAAACTATTGACTTTGAATTATAATCCAAGGTCTAATACTCATAGTGATTAGAATTGCTAGAGTAATACGTGGTTTTTTGAAGGGGAGTTTTTAATTTTTAATTTGGGAGGGCTTTGCTACATTTCGTAGCCCTCTCAATGATCGAATATTGTTTTAGTAATCGTATTAAATATATAATATGAGTATCAACTAAATGCAGTTTTTAATTACGCTATTAGTTACAACCACGGTGTACTATATTATATTATTGTTTACAATATTTTATCATTGCTGTAACCTACAATACTTATATACCCAAGTATGTACTTAAAGTATTGAAAAAAAAAATACGTTTGAAAAGTTTATGGTGTCAGTATATCAATAAATAATATTTCAAATTCTAATTAGTTGTTTAAAATATAAAATAATAATGCACAAATTCTTAATATTTTAAACAAAACTGCTGATAATGAGGTTATTAAAATAATTATATTTTATTAGTTTGATAACAAATTAAAGAATATTATTGTTGTACAAATATAGGTAAATTATTATACCTAACGATTTAAATAATTTTAACGGCTATCAAAATATTTTATGTTTAGTGAATAATAAAATTATTATTTAACGATGTTACAGGGTTTTTTTAATTTTTAACTCATGCATTATTCTACTTTTTTAAATTCATTAAATTTTGAATGTATAATACATAAAATTGTTTTCAAAACCAAAATAGAGTATGTTGCCTTTGTGCTCCTTTTACAATAGATTTTTCCCATACTCATTTTTAAACGCAGTATAAGTTTAAAAAAAAAATTCCCCACGCAACTTTTACCGGATGAAATCCCAGAATAATCTATTACTGAGTTCCTGAAACTTCTCAAATACGTTTTCGATTACGATTTATTGATAAATCTGACTCGTAATTACAGATGGATCATCATGATGAGGTTATAGTTTAACACTCAAAGTACACCTCGGTAAATGTACTGCATGGAAACATCGGGAACTTAGGAAATAATATTTCACGGACACTAAATTGGCACGAATTTATTGGTAACATATATAATCATTTCTGAAATATCCTGCAATATAAATAATTGTATACCCTTGACTTTATATTATAATATTTTCATCATAGACGGAAAGTTGAGCCGAGTAGAAAAATATGTCACACGATTAAATTGTTAATTATTTTTATACCGTAAATGCAATTAATAACTATACCGTATACTACTATGCACCCATAACTTTATGTATCATATCGATTCATATTTCATATTTATATTAATTAATTAAGAATTTAAAATCATAAGTTTACTTTTTACTTTTTGTTCAGAGCCTCATCAGTTTTTATTTTGTTTGTAAACATCATGATTTAGTCGATATTCGTGTTATTTACGGACAGGATACATGTAATAGTATTGTCTATTACATCATATATGAAATCGAACAGCTAAATTAAAAACATGTCATTCGGCTGATAGTTAAATCAAGAACATCTAGGTTTTTGAAATAGCTTTTTCAATTATTACACAAATTGTGTGGAACCAGGTTTTTAAAATAGTTGATTTTATCAGAATAAAATGTAATTATAAACTATATATTAGTTAACTATACGGACACATTGAAAGGATTCTCTGAATACTAATTTTAATGAAATATCTGGAAAGCAATATGTTAATACTATCTTTAGGATCAGTATTTTTTTTTTTTTATACATTTATTTTACGATATTATATTACGGTATAAATAATGTAATTTTCTTATACATAACTTAAGATCAGAATCTTTTTGGTAGAGCTTATACGCGGAATTCATATATTTACATGTGATATATGATTGTATGAATAATATGTATGGGGAATCACATTGTTTATTCTTATACAATTTTGCCTGTTTACTACACGTCTGCAACTGCCTGTACTTTAAAACTTTGTAAATACTAAATGGTAATAAATAATTCAACTATTAAAACATTCACTTAAATAAAAGCCCAATAAACAACTAAAACATCCTTTAAATAATACAAATATAATTCTGAGACACATTAATAATAATGGTGAAAAATATTTAATAATAAAAAATGTATTTGTTGAGGAAAAACTTGGCATGAAAAACTTTTTAAAAATTACTTATTTCTATAATGATTTATGACTAATATTTTTCAATTTTTAAGGTTTAAAAATCTACAACTAACGAAAACGGAAAGGGATATGTTTTAGTTTTTTAATGACAATCGTATGACTTGTGCAACCAATTAAAAAATATGGACACCATAAAATATAAAATGTATACTATTTTTTTCTTCTTTTTAATGGAAATGTATTGTAGTAAAATAAATTAAAATTAAAACACTCGATACCGTCTATTTTTAATAGAAAGTGAGTTATTAAAACGTACTTTTAAATTTATAAAAATTACATAATATAATATAACGTCTACTGTTGTTACATTATTTAATGTGTATAACATATTTGTATGATATATACGTATATTATATAATTTATTATGTAACTTAACCCGATGACAGTCAAACTATATGTTTACAAACATTATGTTTTATGTGGCAAATTTTGTAGGCACTTTTTTTTGATACTTTTAGAGTTATATTTAATCATGAATTTAACTGTGATATTATAAAGTGTACTATTTACTTAGGTTTTAATTTAATAACCACAAAATAATTTGTAAACCGAATTTACTTTAAGCCTGTTGATCTATATTTATGTTTATAAAAGTGTGTTTATAACGAAGCTAAAATAATTTTGAGGACTTGGTTTTAGATTTCACTAAGTATATTATAAATTATAATATATAGTCGAAAAATAAAGTTTTAACTACCTTGCATTCGTCCACATAATCACTAGATTCTGAAATATTGTACAAATGTTGATATTTTTTACTGTTTTTGTGTATGAATTTTCATTGTTACCTGTGAAAATAAAAATATCATGCATTAAAACACATTAAATTAGTTTAACTCAAGTATTTTTTAAAATAATTTAATTTGTGAGCATAATACGTGGGCGTAACTTTATATGTTGAATTGTTCAACAGACTACTTTATTCTTCGTTACATGCTTTTATCCTAATTGATACTTAGATACATTGCCCAATAGATGTAACATGGAAAAAATACAGAACACAGATGTTTTCAAATACATAAATGGCAATTGAAAATGTGTGTATAAATGCTATAAATTTATTTAATGGCCACCCATCTGGATATATTTGGTTGGCTAAGTGCAGTACGAGAGCCTCTTCAAAATCAAAATTAATTGTCATGATTATCATACATCAAAAATTCTGTTTGTGCACTAAATCACATTATAAAGTATGAATTAACAGTGAACTCAATCACGTCCAATGTGTAAGGCGATCAATCATAATGCCAATCCATCGTATTTATAATGCAATGTAGGTACTTTGGATAAAATAAACAATTCTCTTTACGTTTTCGTTGTTAAATAGTTTTTCGAATTTACCTATCATGTAATTATTGGTTTAGAATTATTTTTATTTTTATAATTAATCGTATAGTTATAGAACGTAATTTATAACATCCATTTATTAAAAATGGAAAAGAGTTTGAGAACTTATAACTGTACTTTTAACTGTGTTAAAACATGTTATACTTTTTGTGACTATCTGGTAAAAAAACCGAGCATTTTGCATTATAGAAAGAATAATTGAATTCGTATCAAACAACTTATCACATTCTTGGAAAACTGATAACCACGATGGTAATAACTTGCTTGAAAATGTCTGCTTATAATCAAAATTATCCTTTATTTGTTCAGGCTTTTAAATTGTCATTCATTTTTTTTTATTTAATAAGCATCTGATTTGTAACAATTGCATTTTCATATTGTATTACAGATTACGCTGAATTAAACAATGGTGTTTTTAAAGATAACGCTCCACAATTATCGCATAAGGTACAAAATATTATTATTGATATACCTGTTGTATGTTATGTTCTATGCTATTTAATACATGGAGATTGATTATTTGTAATATGATATGACAATTTATAAGAAGAAAAACTATGGCTATAAAAGTGGCAATCGTAAGTTTTAATGATTAAAAAGATGGAACTAAAATGAAATTCCTATTTGAAAATAATATAATAAGTGTAAACTTAACTTAGACATTTGTAATACTAAGGTATAAATTGAAAAAAAATAATACCTAATAATACACTGCAGTACTTAGTAGATTCATAATTTTATTGATGTGACCATATTGACTTTAAGTTTCATAACTTATAAACGTTATTTTTATCTACATAATTAAATGTATATTTTTTTTATTGCTTCAACAGCACTAGTTACATACAATTTGATTGAATTTAAATGAGAATGTATTTATTGTGTTGACAAAGTTCTCACCTTATTAATAAAAAGAAAAAACAATCAAAAGCTACCAGTACCTTTAGCGAAATGTTCACAATGCATTTTAAAATCCCTTTTCAAGATCACTGATTATTATATTATAATATATTACAACATCCGCCACTCAGCTAAAATGTCTAAGCGCTTTGAAACGACAACGACGAAGTATAATTTAATTTTGGATGTGTTGCGACTACGTACATTTTATTGTTATAAGCCTGACAAAGGAACAGATTGTTTTGATGCTCTTAAGTTCATCTTTCGTGAAAATAAATACGATGCAACATTTATACACCTAACAATATCATATAATACAATACGAGTGTTATGAGTATTTTCTGTCGACATTCAAAAAAAAAACCCCTTAAATTATAAACTATAATGTGTGATGAGGTATGATCAGATCATAGTTGTAAAAAAAAATTTTATATTTTGATAAAATATTATTTTTAAGAAAAATATTTAAGTCAACTATCAATATTTTATTTTATTTTTAATATTTGCTTTGTCAAAAATAACTGAAAACAATTGTTTTAGTTTCAAACAATCCAAATCTAAACTCGATAAATAGTTGTATGAAACTATAAATACATAGTCATATGGAGCATTAAATCTTTAATCATTTTTTTTATTGAAATCATTTTCGACTAGTATACTAAATACAAAATTCATAATATTGGTCATTAAATCATTAAATATTGGTCTATAAATCATAACAATAATAAATGATAAACTATCCTTTTAAAGGTTAACCACATCATCGCCGAATGCCACAAATAAAACAAGTATCAGGATCAATTTCACATATCTGAACAAATTGGCCAAGCACTTGGAATAAATCCATAGGACACAAATAACTTATTTTTATTCTTTAAAAAAAAGAAAAGAAAAATGAATAATTTAATTTAAAAAAAAAGTGTTAATAGCACCTAACCAAACACAAAATTCTTATACTAATGGCCTATATTTCGCTGCATTCAATAATCAATATATAAAAATAATAATATACTATCATTCTACTCCGAAGTGACGAAATTGAAACAAATTCCAAACATTATTTTGTCTCGTTGCGTATAGTGTTCGTGCTATTTTTTCATTTTAATATTATGAAAGCTTCTCATTTTCATCTTCTAAACATTATAAACATTGTATACATACTATATTACTATATAATATACTACACATTGCTTGGTGTAATTAACAAGATATCATAGTATTTTAGGAATTAAAAATTTTGATTTTAATAATATCCAGATAATTGTTATTGAAATGTTTGAATAAAAAATGAATCTGTAAATGTATTTTTTACAAATCAACAAATCCAATAGAATATTTATAACTTTTTAACATATTAATTATGTTAACAGTGAGAGCTCCATTTCGACAGTGAGTCTTTTTTTTTTAAACAACTGTTTCCATTTTCTATAAATGTAATCTTCTCCGTTATTTTCCCAGGATTTCCTTCACTTTACTTTAGACTTTGATAAAAAGCATAGAAAACACGAATTACAAAGTCTAACGAAATGTTTTTTCTCGATTTATGTAATCTATGATCTACCAACTCTCGATTAAATTATCTAAATAATACTGACGTTAAGTTATATTGACATTAAGAAAGATATTTACTGTTTCCACGAAGTTTATGTTCCACAGATAGTTGTAGATAGAAGATAATATTATTAAGTCAATTCTGAAGACAGTATTACATTTATAAAACACATACCTATAATATTATAATGGTTAATCTCGTTTTAAATAAAGTCAAACCTCCATCTGTGAGTAACGATTGAGTTTTGCCACAAGGTTTTCGTAAAAGTTTATTAGACTTATTTTGCGTAAATATATTTTACACTATTTTCATAAAACTTTTTTATGTTGAAAATAGCTATGCAAAATCTCCGAATGAAAAGTTATACTACCGAGACTAGAAAGTACAAACATTAAAATAAATGTAGAAGAATATCCACTTAAACTCTACGTAAAATACAAACTAGAATAATATGAACCGCGTAGACAAGTACAACAACCCTCATAACTTATACGATTGACTTATGAGTGTTGAACAATGAAAAGAGCCTACACTAGTACACTGTATTGTCACCACATAGGGCTTTATTTAAATGATTCGATTATCGTAAATATTTATTCCATATAAAAGTTGGGAAAAAATAACATTCTATACTCCACCGTTGTCTACTGAATGCGACAGGTCTACGATTGACGGTTTTGTTGCAAACTATATCTGAGAGCCATAATCATATTTTTGGACCGTTTTCAGTTCCAACGCATTTCTATTCCCCTGGCGAATTGAGTAATAATAATAATAATAATAATAATGTAATAAATTGTCAACGTTTTGCAGACGATACGTTTTTTTTTTTTCAAACAGTAGGTACATAGCATTGTTATTTGGAATATTATTTAAATCTACTAGCATTACATTGTTTCATGTAATTTATTTAATTTAAAAATAATGTTTTAATAAATATTATCTTGAATGAGTTATATATTCGATCAACTTTAAAATATGATATTAAATTAATGTATCAATTATAACCTACACCTATTATTTGTATAATTAATATTTGAAACATAATATCGTGTTATAATTATAGTCTTAAAATATTCAATATAAATTGATTTAATAATAAAAATAAGGGAATCCATCGGAGCGACAGCCGGTGCCCTGATATGAATAATTAAAATCGCATTCATCATTATAGGAGTATGCCTGCTGAGGGATGAATGTACTATAATATTTCATCAGCTCCGTGCCCATTTTTTATACACACATATATATGATAAAACGTATTGTATTCTATCATAATCTCGCTGACTTGTTTTTCAATGAAAGCAAAAATTATAAAAAAAAAATAATTAAAAAACAAATATTCATCATATTAATATCATAACTAGTACTTCGAGTGTTTATATTTGCATTGTATTTTATACGGTGTTTGGCATATAAAGATTTCAAATCGTCGTTCAAGGTCGTGGTTGACTTTACTAACGATATCATGACGAAACGATGACTATAATTTGTACCAAGCTAGTATTACGTTATTACTTATTTTACATAAAATACAAGAGCGTTCTTAGTACCCACGTGGAATAGTCAGTGGATCGAGTCAAATTTCACGGTTAACGATATTTCGTATATTCTACTGGAATTCGTGTAATTTTCGTCCACAGGTGACGGCTGTTGTTGACATTATATCGGTTGCATACATGGTGTGCAAGGTCCATGTTTTCCTGTATCAGTTGCGTAATAAATTAATATCCAATATCAAAACGTTTGCAGTCGAGTATATTATATAAAACGTCCGCATGATTTAATCCTAATTTCGGTTCCAAAATTTAATTTAATCGTACAAAGGGTTTTTAGAGTGACGAACCGGTGACACCATTTGAAATTACCATATCGTATGGTTCCATAATATTGTCAAAAAAGTATATATTATTATATGGGTACTAAATATATTGCAATATATTTTCAAACATAGTGTTCTGACACATTCGTTTGTCGCTGACTGCGATATCATCCGAAAAGAGAACAAGTTAAAAAGTTCATCGATCAAAATGGGTTTATGTATAGCAATAACTAAACGCACCGTTGGAGGTCCCAATGCATGAAAGAGCAGATGACCTGATAAAAACTTGAATGACGCAGTGCTTTATGTTTTGAACTTAAAACGACTCCCTGACGACTGACGATACTGATAGAGGGTTGCGCTACGAGTTTAGTTTATTACCTGCACAGAATCGATTTGTTTGTTTC
The DNA here is from genome assembly GCF_001856785.1 of Myzus persicae. Classification (NCBI taxonomy): domain Eukaryota; kingdom Metazoa; phylum Arthropoda; class Insecta; order Hemiptera; family Aphididae; genus Myzus; species Myzus persicae. The sequence continues at coordinate 670,099 of NW_019104400.1, forward strand.
ATACCTGAATTACAATCAAAATAAAGTCCTGATAAATAAAAATAAAACCGGTAACTTTTCATTTTTCCATAGGTACGCAATTGTTAATGTTAATTATCGCGTCATAAGAATATCACGATTTTAATCACAATGCATGGTATTCTGATAAGCGATAATATTTTAACGATACAGTTGGGAAACTAACAGCCAGCCGGTCGCTGCAAATTTTGTGGTCACCGTTTCGATACGATTCCGATTAAATTTCGTGCGGCACTGTATAGTACGACAGTAGCGTTTCGATTTCGAGTTTTGAGGTCTAATAAAGTCAGCTAGCGTACATTTTGCAAACTTATATCGTTAACTTCCTTCCTCCATTAAGAACGAATCGAACGCCGATAAATAAACCGATGATGATCACTGCACGTTTCCGTAACGTAATAAAATAACGTAGCACCCATTAAACGGTATTTTCAGTATATTTGGCCCATTATTGGATTAAGTCAAATTTAATGTCCTTAGTTACATTTTGAATTTCAAATGAGTACCGATGATATTATACCTATCTAATGTTTTTAACATTCGATATACGTAAGTACCGAAGGTACAAATTTATGGATTAAACGTTTTTCATTTCATAATATCAATGTTAGAATAAAAATAATAGGATTTATTTTTTAGCGTCCGGTACCTACTCCGGTGTATTTTTTGAAAACTTTCAATGATAGCATTTTTCCATCGACTCTCATTTGACTAAGAATTCTCACCGTTAATTTTTGAGGTTTATATCGTAATGATCAATTGATTTAAATTACAATTCGGGCAGTGATTATAATATTGAAATCGTTGACAATAAATTAATCAATACTATAATATAGTGAACGGGACATTCACTATTGTCTATTACACATCGTATTAATATTTATCGATATTGGAAATATAATTTTTTTTCGCCTTAAAGTCGATAAATCTTAATTCCTAAAATTTTTTTAAAAAAATAATCAATTTTTCTTATATCTAAATTGCCAACGATTTGTGTATAACATGGAGCATATGAACATAACAATATAATATAACTATAAAACATTTTTTAACTGCCTACTATTATTTATAATTATTTAACCAACTATTATTCCTATTTAATAATTAGACTATGCAATAAAGTAATTTTATGTTTCTCATTGAGATTTTTTTTTTAGATTCTAAAACGAATTACCTGGAAATTAGTTTTGAAATATTTAATAATATAACTCACATTTTGTTGTGCACAGACAGATTTACATATCGTTATATTTAAAATGTATACGTTGACGCGATGACGTTTCGTTTGATAATATTTATAAATATGATTTTGGTTTTAGATAAAAAAAATGTATGTATAAATGCATAGTAAAACTAAAAAATGTGACGAAACGAATAAGTATTCGTTGTAAGTTAGAATTCAATCACTGTAATCCGTTTTACTTGTTTTTAAAGATTATTGTTATTCCTTAAAAAATAATAATAATACGCGGATATTTAATATCATAGCGGTAAATCGTTTTCACGATAAATACAAAGATTGGGTTTCAAATTTCAATATAATATCCTATCCCGTTTAGTTGCATTTAACGAACTCGAGACTAATAATTCGATATACCCAAATAATAATCCGGAGGATTAAGTTTTAATACTCGTATAATGATATAATATTTTGAAATCACTGCGGCGATTTGCCGCTCAGAGGTATTTAGCCGTTATGTTTTATCGTATTGTTGTGCCAAAATGTTTTACTCGGCCCGCGATAATCGGAAAAAGCACTCGAATCAATGTATTGTTCTAGTCGGACGGATGGACATAATATGACCATAATATTATATACACCGAAATCTGTTTAAAACGCCGAAATAATATGCGTGCGTACCGTACGGCATGCACTCTAAGCCAGCTACACACTACGCGTACTTAAAATAAGCGCATCGCAGAATATTGATTTGTCACCGGTAACCATAATAATATACCAATGTAAGAAGGGAGAACAGATCGATTCGCAGGGCAGAATCCGAAGAATAGGGACAATCAAGCGATGTTGTTGGACGTCTGAAGACACGATCCACAGTCGGTCTCAGTCTCGGATGCAGCGCCCGGTGTAAGAAGGTGGCTACACCATTTTATTTGAAAATTAAAAAACAATTCTACCGATGATTTGTACCTATTCTATTTCCACGCGTTTTTAACCCCGATTTCAATATCTGTATACACCTCCCCAAACACTGCTGATTACATTTTTTCGCCACGAAGCTATCACTATATTATATGATGTGACGAAACAATATTTTGTGTGCCCTAAGCCTGCAACGCACTTGGAATACTCGCACCACAGAATATTGATTCGTCACCGGCAGACAACGGCAATATTATATAAGAAAAGGAAAACAGATCAATTCGTTGTATGGTATTCTGAAAAAAATACGACGTTCTAAGTCTTCAGACATGATCCAAAGCCGCCAGCAGTGTCTGAGACGACGCGACGTAAGTCTTAAGAAATAATAAGTGTGCTACTCTACGTATTTGCAGCGGATTTGCCAAGAGCAGCGTGCGCGTTTCCGTTTTCCACGTGGGTTTTTTTCCGAAGAGAAAATAATACTGATGCATGATGGTTAAAATAGGCTATCATATATCACATATTTTATTTATTATATAAATATATATTTATACGGTGTCGAGTATTAATAAATATTAAAAACTATTATTAAAACACTATAAAGTAAAAATCTAATAAATATTCACTGGAACCTGATGAATTGATAAATCATGGTTTTCGTGTATTCTTCCCGTGCTGTATAATATTATATTCATGGGAAATTTTAGTCTTGTAGTTTTTCTGGAATAAAAATGAATCCAAAACCTATGTGATAGACGATCTTGAAATAGTAAATTACACATCCATATTATGGTTTCGCGAAGCATAAAAAATACGAGAAAAAGTTTATGTGTTCTGACTTAAAAATAACATACCTGACATTTTTCGAATCAAAGAAATCGATGTCCTGAAGTTATTTTCACTGATATCATTATATTATTTTAAATAATAATTTATTTATATTATTTATTTTCAGTGCCAGGGCACGTATATTATTTTAAACGATTTGTTGGTAATTTTTTCAATGCTATTGTCAAAATCGGTTTACAGAAGAAAGGCTCCACGTCAAAACGACTAGCGCCGAAAGGTCCTGGGGGTGTTACATAAACGTCATATACACCGGCCTACCACGCCATGTCTAAACAATTCTCGATTTTATAGGCGAAGTCGACGGTCGTTACGATCGGTCAACTATTTCCTAGACTTCGATCGAAATCATCTTTTTCCTGTTCAATCTCTCCGATATCCCATTTCACGTCTGCATCACACACACACACACACACACACACACACACACACACACACACACACACACAAACACACACACACACCCGCACACAATATTATTATATAAAATGTGTAAAGCGATAAAAATAAAAGGCAACGGCCCAGGTAGTGTACCCAAAGATTATTTCTCGCGCTGCGGGTGCTCTCTGTTTGTTTTCTCGTATAACGGTCTCGTCGTCGCCACGCCACTAACGATTTCCCCCTCCCATCCGAACGCCAAGAGATAACAATAATTTCGAACCCCGTCGTAAAGCCCCCGTGTCGCTTATGTACCATGTATCTACGCATATAATGTGTAATATACGTATATACGGTGTACAATACACACATAATATATATATTATTATTTATTGTTTCTCTCTTTTTCTTTTTATTACTTTTTCTTTTTAATATATTGCTTTGTATATGGGTAACGTACGACATACCCACCTACCCATAACAGGTAGGTGTATGTATGCGATATTGTTTTTATTAAACATTTATCAATATATTCCAAAAGTCACATGTTCAAGTGGTTCAAGTGGTGCTTCGGGATTGGATTATGTCCACGTATTTAATTATAATACTGAATAGTTGTATGTTATTTATACGCCATAATAATATCAGACACCTGTTTTGGGTACAATATTATTTTATGAAGATCAAAATCGTCAACATCCTTAACTAGATATCACACACACACACACACACACACACGCGAGATTAAATCATAATAAATGGTCGTTAGAAAAGTATTATTGTCATTAGGTATTAGTAGTTTATTTATGAAAACTACCGACGAAATATGAAATAATATATTATTTTTAATATTTACATTATAACTTTCAATATTTATGAACATCTATTCCCGTTTTTAATATTATAAAACTTAAAGTATAAAACCACACACCTGCAATAACATTTAAAGATGTAATATTGTTTTGAAACCTAATTCATTAATACAAATAAAACAGAAATTTTTACATTCAAAATTCATAGACCAGATATATATTACATAATAGTATCGGAAACATCTAAATAAATTTACAGAGAAAAATTTTGCATTGACAAAATCTTTAAGCTACAAAAAATTCATAAAACTAATAAATTGAATAAAAAAATAAAAAAATTGAAACAGATTTAAGGGTTACTTGAAACTGTTTTTATATTATTGTGTTTGACATATTATAGTAATTTTTAAACGAAATTAATCACAACTAGAAGTTTGTGGATCGTGTTTGGTAAAAGTTTTCAGCTTTCCAACAGTGCTTTCTTATTTGACCAGCTTTTGTTGTAAATAATACATATTTGATGTTGGTAATTCGTTTAAAAATAAATTGCGTACCCCCATTTATATAAGTTGACTTTTTTTTATTTATTTTATAAACTACTGTTACTATCAACAACCATATAATAAAAAAATAAAATTAATTCTTGCATTCTCGTGTCAACTTAATGCAATTATTTATAAATATTTATATCGATGAAAATCTATATACCTACGTCCTTGCACAACAACAATATATGTCACTTGTCAGAAACAATTTCAGTAGGTACACGAATTAAAACCAGAAACTGTCATTTTATGTGTACTTCACAACTTCATTAATTTTATTAATTATTATTTTCAAACGTTCTAAGTTCACATTTTGTGTTTATTACCAATAGTTACAGTTTTATACTTTCATACAATTATTTGTAAATTGGATTAGGATTGCTTTAAGCTGCCAAGACATTTATAATGTTTTGGTTGATTTTGGAAAACAAACGCTCAATCATTACTATGTTACTTAAGTCTGAATGAAAACAACATAATGGGATATCTTATGATACAATTTTTTGAGTTTTAAACCAGCAAATGTGTTGTGATTTTACGCACTGCTACTCTTGGATGACAAATCACTGAACGTTTTGTACTGATATCAATAGTAAATAATAGAATAAAAAATAATGTTAAGACATGATGTACATTATGGTGAAGAAGATTGTGAATTCTTTATACCGTCACCTCTTTTGACGTTTATTTGCACCATTATGTACTTGAAATTAAAAACGTTGTATTATATTATCGTTAGAGATTACAGAAATTTTTCATTTTGAAAGAGGACAAAATATCATGTTATGTATGGTTAGACAGTTATTCGTGGTTCGCACATTTATAGAATATTTCCATGAGAATTACATAATAATAGAAGATAATAAACGATTTCAAGTACAAATATTATTTTTCCTGGCTATATGTCAAATTGTATTAAATATATTACGTCCAATCCCCGAACACGATATCAGTTTATTTTCGTAACGTGTCCAGCAACAATTTATTGTTATTGTTTAATTCATTTTAAATCTTTATTTTTAAATATTGTACAATAACCACACGCTGATAGTTTTAATGCCTAATTAAATAAAAATCCAATCTCATATTTTATGAATTCAAATTTGGGCCTTTATATGTCATTAAATACGTTTATGCACTATAAAATAAATTAACGTTAACTTAGAGTAACACAACTTTTAAATGATGCTGAACAAAGTATAATGTCTTCGGTTTTTAAATGGTATTCTATACCAGATATTTCGGCGTGCCAAAAGATTTTTTCCAAATATCAGAATCATTGAAACACAGAACATTATCTACAGGCTCAGGTGGTATAATGTGTTTATATATTTATCATTTGTATATGGTAAATTATTTTGGTTGCAGCTGTAGACATTATTGAAATACTTAGTGAAAATAATTGAAAGGAAAAATTCAAATAACAAAAAAGTCCATCTGACGAAAACAGTTTTAATGGAACTTACGTTTTGTTGTATAGATTTTTTGTACCCTTTTACCCTAGTGTTAAAATAGCTAAAGTCAATTATAAACTATAACATATCTTGTACAGTTCTCTATAAATTAACCTGTTGTACGTATTTTACTAAAACATAGGTACTCTCCTATTTGTATAAGATTTTAAGCAATATCGGTTAGACGAAAAAAATACATTTTTATCATGTAATCTATGTATATAAGAATCGAACTTGATTTTGGATAAGAAGGAAACGAACCCTCATCATAATAATAATAATAATCAACTAATTACCAATTATTTTCATATATTCACCGATAACGATGTCTGTTTCTATTTTTTTATTTATTTTTTTATTTTATAATCGTTGTATTATTTGTATAGTCAAAAAATAGTCTTATGTTTTTTAATTAAATTATAAAAAAAAATTTCTTCCGAAGGAAGTTCGGGCAGCTAGTGAAAATATAATAGGATACACTCAAGTTCTATATTATTGTAGGCGACGTTGCTTTAACGCCGACTCATTATTAATTTAAAAAAATAAAACAAATAAATGCATATTATATTCCTTATTATATTTTTAACATAAATCATAACTTATAGTTCATAATTATTAAATAACGTTATAAGCATAATACGACAATCGAACAAATACGTACAAGTCATAATAATTATGTATACTGTGTAGTAATGGAAGGCGGAGAATGGCAATGTTACTAACCTCACCCTACACTATAATTAGATAATAATCTAAATAAAATAACTTAATAATCAAAGGAATACAACAAAGGAAAAAAGAATTAAGCTCTTAATTAAATATGAGGTGATTTTTTAACAGTAAACACAAGTATAAATGCGAAAAATCAATTTTTAGTTTTAAACATACGCTATACAACATCTTCCATTTCTGCTCTTGCTTAATATATCTGTATAGACATTTTAATTATTTTAATATTGATGAACTTTTGAATTTTTGAAAAAAAAACTATATTATTACTGCTTAGCCTAAGAGGAAATATATACCTTAGAATGTTGAATATTGAAGGAATTTAGTTTCATATTAATGAGCAAAAACATTATAGACAAGATGAGAGTGATGTGATAAAAGATACGTTGTAAAATGTATGTAGCCACTGATCTATGGAATCATTTAAAAAAAACATCATTAGCAACAAAGATTATTGTCTGATGATAGACCACATTTGTATTACCCTTGTTACAAACAACAATATAAATTACTAATAAACCCAAATAAGTAAATAACTACCATAATATCTTATACATAATATGAGTATACAATATATCATATACATTTACTAAGATCACTATTGCAATTTAAAAGGCGTATTTTTCATCAAAAAAGTTATTGTCATGATTTGCCAGATTAAAATCAAGATTTCCCATTAAAGTAAATGGTAACATACACAAATAGTTTAAGTTACGATAACACAATTTTTCTGTATATCATTGTACATTGTTGATATAAATATAGTTCATATATTAAAGAGGGAGTTTTAAATGTTGACATTGTCCATATTGTGATTGAAACATTTTTTCCTTAAACTTTTATTTTACAAGCTATCCATAAACGTAAAAAATAATGATGATAAAAAAATACCCTTGGTCTAGTTACAACGAGGTCAATAGGACAAAAAATACGAGTCTTATATAATATATAGAACCCTCAACCCTCGCGATTTTAGTTTGTTACAATCAAAGTGTTTTATCTTTAAACGGTCCATATAATTTCAGTTTGTATCAGCTACAGACATGATAATAATTACGTCCTTTGTTTATTTGTATAATAAGAAAATGTTATATAGGTACAACAATGTCTTCCTTAAAATTGCGCATTTGAATAATACCATTGTATGCCTGTGTTAATCGTCCCATTTCGCATCATCTTTGTAGTAAGTAATAAGAAAACACTCATTTTAACGTGAGCGTTTATCTCACATGCTAATCACGGTTGCATAGTTATTTGTACAAACAATAGTTTCCGTACCGTTAAAATATATTTAAAATTTAAGGAAATGAAAAAAAAAAAACATCAATTTAAATGGCTATTATAATAATCGAACCATTTTCGTGATTGGTGACGAGAAAATCGAAAACATTTTTAACTGCCAATAGGTAATATAATGTCACACAAAACCATATTGTTCTTATGATGTTAGCATAATACAGTAGTTTAGGATATGAAGATTGGACCATTTTGGCAAGTGCCATAATTATGATAATGCCTAATGCATATATTAGAATAAACATAAATGTACAGCGATATCGAACTGATGATTTTACTCATATCTATGTAAGTAATATTGTATCCATGATCGCTTTAAGTGTAAACGTAATTTTGATTGTTCTTTATAACTTTTCATTAAAGATTATGAAAATAAATTATGAACGATTTAGTGGGTTAATTTTAATTTGAGCGATCGATGAATAGGTTTAAGACTTATAGATGTCCGAAAGTTACCACTGAAAATTATAATAATAGTTCTCCTGAAGTAAAGTTTACTTTTATAGTTTTCGTAGCATATAGGTACCTAATTATACATGTATAATATATTATACACATTTAAAAGCTAATAATTAATCTATTTCAGTTCTACTTACATTACATATCCTTAAAAACGAAAGCAGTTATTGATTTTGAAAAAAATATTTAAACATTTTAAGTAGGTTAGATTGTACACAGAAGTATCAACGTTTTACTTTTATTTTTATCTCATCTGGTTTATATGCGTGTAAGGTGTAACGTGTAACGTAAGCTAAAATAAAATTATATCAGTCAACTTTTTCACTTATTAATTATTAAATATTCACGTAAAATGTAAGCAGGATACTAAAATAAATTAACGAAGAGAATTGATGTGAAATTTTTTTAAAAGTATGATATATTTGATCGACCTATATAATTTTAAATATTGAAATATAAATAGTTGAACATCATTAATATATTAATATATATATATTTATATATTCTTCCTATAATGTCAGTTCTGGGATTATTAACGGGTTTATATTTTGAATGTTTATAGTATGTTAATATTTTTTGTTTAATTTAGACTCATTTTGAAATGTAACTCAGACAAATAAGTTCTTGTTAAATATTATATTTTCTTATTATTTTGGTAATACCATTATCTAATATTCACAACAATATGATAAATAATTAAACTAAACATGACTGTATCACATAAGTATTATTGTTATATTGTTAATTATGTACATCATTACCATACAAAACACAATCATTTAATTACTATGCGCTTTTACTGATAAGTGATAATACATATTTAATATGATATAATATTATCATAGTATATTTGAAGCTAAATATCGATACGAAAACCATACATTTTTTTCAGACGGAATCAAAAGTAATATTTATAATAAAACATTTTCAACAATTTTAAAAGTTTGTGTGTATTATATTTGTAAGGTGTATGAAAGTATAAAAGAAAAAGTTTTTTTGGTGCATCTCAGTTGATGGTACCTATATATAACATTATGTTTCACTTAACAAAGTTTTTTCACTGCACCTACATAATTATAATAAATTATACTTGAAGACAAAGAAAAGTTACGCCTCGAAAAAAATAATTAACAGGTTTTATTAATTTTCTGGTCCATCGCAATATTATTGATAAATGTCAAATATTATATTATCATTGAATAGTCTTATGAACGACCAGTTTAATTTGTATAAGTAAATCATTACAAAACTATTAAAATATACTTCTCTTAATAATTTCTACTGCGTTGTTATAATTGATGAGTATTACGACATAATTTTAATTTTATAGATTGTGTTAATATTACAATGTTCAGTTTAAGTTCACTAATATGATTACAACTACTATGTAATCAGATCCAAGATATATTTCATAATATGATATGTATGAATACAAATTCTTAGAATTTTAAAAAGTTCAAACTAGTTTGATGAAAAGAGCTAAGAAAAAACGCCCAGTGGATGGAGATGATTTCATTTAAGTAATTCGAGAACAATATTGCTTATACACTTAATAATGATGCCATGAAAAGAAGACGGAGAGCCAGCAATATATTTTTTAATTCCGTCCGACATTAATAGCCACGAGCCCTTTAATTAATAAAATTAATTACATTTTCATAAATTTGCATAAACACTGGGGGTATATCTGCAACACAAAATAAAACGCGCTTTCCGGTTGCCGGATCGAAGAATACAATGTGTACGCTGTAAGTATGCTGACTTGGGTCAGGCCAGACCTTCGGAAGGAAAGTGCGGCAGTAGACGGCAAACTATACGCGTCACCAATTACAATATTATTGTTGAGGTCGGGGTGGAAAGAAAAACCCGAAACCGGAAAAACGGAAACTCGGAGCGCGCTCGCGGCCGGAAGTCGGAGGCCACGCGTCGGGTATAGTATACCTACTCCGTAAATTCACCGATGACGGTATAAGACCCTCAATAAAATCTCGGATGGTGCGTGAAACTTTCTTTTTAAACTTATTATACTGCAGCTGCTCAAAAGTCGTTAGCCCAAAATCCTCGTCTTCCGGAAGTATTATTGCCCCGGGGTTCAAACTTAAATTTCTCTAGCACACCGCGCGGGACGCAATACAATATAACACCTACAGGTGTAGCACAGATACACGTTTATGCAGTCCTAAACACGTCTTCGGCACTTTCGCTGCCGAACGTGAGAAATCGATTCGCGCGCTCATAAATGGCGGCGGCGGCGGTGTGTCAGTACGGTACGTACCCACGCCATCGTGGTAAGCTCGCCGACATACCATAAACCCGTACCGTGGGGTTCGATGAAATATGCCGAAAAATCGACAAAGTTTTTGCCGGTTCGGAAAGCAGCGACTTGCGAGCATTAAAAAGTCACAGTGTTTCACATTCGGAGAAAAAAAATATATCACACCCATCGTTAGCCCGACACCGCGGTGGAAGTCGCGACAGTGATATCATTTATTTTCTTTACATTCCGTCATCGTGCATCAATTTTTTATTTTTATTTCCTTATGATTTTTATTTTGTTTTGTACAACCCCCGTGGACACGTATACCAAACGTAAGTGCAAAAAAGTGTCTGCAAGAGTATATGGAAATACTATGCGAAATGGAATTAATTAATACGTAGAACCATTATTATAATGAATATTTTACTTATTTTTTTCACAGAGGTTATATTATTATTTATTTTTTTTTTTTGATCTTCAGTTGCATTATGAACTTTTGTATCAAATTTTCATTGTTACGAATCTGCACATTTATAATAATATATATACATTTTTGCCTTCAAAATACAAACTCTTGTTTGTTTTCGATTAAAAAATATTATCGTCGACATACGTCACATTTCGTCAAACTTTGAATTGAAACTCTTAGTTAAATTCATTTTTAAATTAGCCACACATTTATTTAGGGCATCAAATTAAAATTTATTAAACGCAATTGGTGTTAAGTTTACTGACCAACATTTGACAGTTATAACATTCAATATTAAAATAATTTAATGGACAATTTATAACTGTTAACTATAATTCGATATTGTAGTAAAACATGTGTATTGTTGGTTAAGTAATCACCTTTTTAAATATGTTTTATTTTAATAAGATACATGGTTTATACATAATTTTGTTAAGACATCTACACATTTTAAGATGAGATGATTAAATAATATAAATAGTAGTAAAAATTATTTTAAACAATCAATAAAATAAGTGTTTTTATTTTTTTATGAATCCAAATTTGAGTGTATAAATTTAAACAAAGTGCATAATATTTTTTTAAGGCATTTTCGTGTGCAAATAATTTTGATTTTGTGTATGATATAAAATATAGTGTCACTTTAATGTTAAAAAGTGGGTAAGTGGATGTCGATCTGGTGTACAGTAGGTTATAAGTGGGTCATTGTCAACGTATACGAACAACGATTGTGAAGGAAGACGGACAAGTACAGACCGTACGCCTATAATATTACTTACTAATTAAGTATATTTGATGATATTATTGTGATTAAAGTTATTTATTTTATTATTGCGCATTAGTACTCCAGTAGACTAAATTCATTTTTGTCAAAAAAAAAAAATACATCTGAAAAGCCTTTGTGTGTATAAAATATAATTATATACTCTAAACGTTTCAAGTACTCACGAATAATATTTATAAATTAAAATAAAATAACTTAAATCATTATTCTTTGTTATTTAATGATGTAATTTCGTCCACACTTGAACATACTTAATAATATTAATAAACCTAAAATATTATAAGATATTTTCAACTATTTATGTATTAAATGTTTGTTAAGCTGATAGTTTTGCACACAGTAAACAGGTTGAAATTCATTGTAAGTGTGTACATTATTTATATACAAGGCGATACACAAAAATTCTTACCCTTTTTTTATTTTTCACGAACACAGTTATTTAAAATTTGATTTTTGGAATTTTCAAATACAAGTACTTTTAATTTTAATACAATAATTCAAAATACATGATGTTTATTGAAAACCGAAAGTTTGTTATATCACAGCTCAATCAATAATTAGTGCAACAAATCTCAACAATTTGTATGTATAATCTTTAAGTTTAAGTTATTGAGTAATAACCTTTATTTAAAAATTAAAAAAATTCCGTAATTTGAATAAATTATTATCGAATGATACAATGTGGTTGTGCATGTTTGGTGAATCACTCTGTATAATGAATTCTATTAAATTAATTATTTATCAACTTTAAAGAGATTAATATGTATAAAATATGAGTTATGACTCATAATTATGTCAACCAAGTTATTGGCTGTTTATATTGTGTGACGTGCTGTGATATTGAAAAAAAAATGTCATTTCGCCGCATAAAATATAACTGTAATAATAAATAAAGTTACAAATTATTCTTTTTTGATGAAAATATACATAAAATACTTTTCACCGTATTATATTCATAACAAAGGAGTTCAACATTTATTAGATAATAATACAATAGTTTAATTAATGATATAGTATAATATAATAACAATATTTAAAATATTATGTACTTAAAAAAAAAAATGTTATTAAATTTAAATAGGTCTGAAATATATTGTGTTTAAATAAACAACTAAACTTTTTATCATTTATTTTATCAATAGTTTTTAGTATTCATTTATTTAGTAATCTATTAGATATCTATAATATTTAAGATAATTTATTGTTCAGAAATTATGCAATTCAATTCTCATGAACGTATAAGATTAAAAATATTGCTTGTTTGTATCATTTTATTTTTGTATAATGAAAAAAGTACCTAGTTAAAAAAATTACCATCAGTTTTAAATGTTCGTTATACATTTTCAATTTGTAAAAAAAAAAAATAATACAACTTTAAACTTGGAAGCTTACTAACAATACGAGGTAATTTTAAAAAAGAACTGTAGGCTTTTTTTTTTTAAACTTAAATTATAGTATTTAAAAAAAATGGTTTGCGTAACCTTTTATACGATAGACTCGTGTTGGTGTTAAAAGTAAACTAAAAAAAACCCTTAAGCGTAGCTTTTAGCCAGAGTAAACATCATTATTATCTCTAGTCTCTACGTATCTTGTTGTTTTACTACTCTTGTTAAATTATGTAGGCATACAAGATGATATTTTATGTTACTTTTTATTTTTATTCAAGTTGAATAATACGGTGAACATTCATCTACTGATTTCTGAAACGAATATCGTTACCTTATTATAATACTATTTTTTGAAATCGTCGCATAGGTATTATAAGTAAATATACACGTTTATTTTAATTTTTTTTTAATGAATAAGCCACTGAAGTTTTGACAAAATATACACGTAAGTATTAATGTTGTATAATTAAATAGTTGTTAAGTGCAATAATATGTTAAACAATTAGTCGTTCGTAAAATGCGTCCAAGTAGAAAGTTATAATGATACGAATGTGTACTTATAACTATAATAGGAGTAGAAAAACAATTATAAAATAAATTATTGGTATGGTTTAGTTACGTATGGCAATTTACAACTTTTCACAAAATTTTATGTTCTGTGTTGTGCAATCAACAAGGTTAAATTATATAGAAATTAGATATAGGGCACTGAGTTAGGGCAGGTAAGAAATCATAGCAATAGGTAACTTATAATAACATTTTTTGAATACAACTACTACAGGTATACGGGACATAATATCATTACTTCATATTATCATTATATTTATATTGAATAAGTTATAGTTTGTTAGCTAAAAATATTACAATAACAAAAACTTGTAAATAAAGAGTAGATATAGTTTAACGTTGGAATTTATAACGATAGCGATTTACCAATAATTTCCTTTGACGTTATAAAATAAATAAACGTTACAAGCTATCAAATAAGACGATCACAATCATATTGTTATTATTGCATTCTTTTGTTCCGACGATGATAGCAAACAAATTGACAATTGAGACACTCTAAATCGACATATAGAACTTATGGGTAGATGGGTGCCGAGGAAAATTATTGATTGGTAAGCAAACAAAACGAAATGTTTTCGATTTAATGTACCTACATAGCATTTCAAAATCTTATTGAGCACGTAAAACCTCAAAAACGGATACCAAGTAGGTACGTATGTGACTGTGAAAAGTTTTTGGACCGTAGTCGGTGTCGTTTTTTGACTGTTATCCGATGACGTTCGCCGCCCTTTGGATTGCATTCAACAGTATTGTTTAGCTTTTAAACAAAACGTAGTTTCGTCTTCCTCGCAAGCAGTCTTCATGACGTACTTATACTTATTATGTTATGGACTTTTCATTTTCACCTACTACACATTGCTGCGCATCCAATCCACGATACATAACCTGTCGCAAACCGCTTCAAAGCAACCTTCAAAATATTATAATAAGCTATATAAGATTGATTTCGGTGGTATCCAATGCATATAAAAATACAAAATATATACAAAGAGGATCACGGACAAAAATAACATACCTATAAATAAAAGAAATAATAATAATAATAATAAATCTCCAAGTTATCAAAAATACCTCTGGAAAGGGCTGACCAGTACGGGTCACGATTCCGGATAAAAGGATACATCGTAGCCGGTAAAAAGGCGTATTTTATATTTGCATGAATACGATGGTTTAGGGAAGGAAATGTAATGCACCAAAAAGAACCTTTTTCACGTACCGTTGGATATGGTGAAATCCAGGACGTCTAAGAAGATTTCAGTATTGGGGACGTTACGCAAGAGAAACTAATAATGTGTTTAAAAACGGTCCGAAGCGGATAGATTGAAAATAAGTATCTTCCGATGATGGCAGAGTTGTCGGGTAAACGAGGACAGTGAGTGGAACTGTGGAAGTAGTGTGTTTTCCAATACTGGCGGAGATATGGGTTAGTAAACTACATCTATATTTTTAGTGATTTAGGTACCACGTGTCCACTGAGTCGAGTAATTTGCGTATCGATATCTACACAAAGCAACTCGCCCTAGTCCCAATAGCACACACCAAAAACCCACTTATAATACAGTCCAGAAAAAAAAACTAGTCCCCAACGACCAAACGATAATTAAAGTTTTTAAATTAAACATATTCTACATGCGAATTTGGGATCAAATATATATTTTTTTTTAATGTATGCTATATAATACCAGAAATAAAAAAAAATAACCCTAAATAACAGATATTGTTAAACATAAAAAAATCAACGTGGGTACAATGTGTGAAGTAAAAATGTAGTTGTCTTACACGTATAATATAGCTCAGGTGTAAAATAGCAAAATATGAAAAAAATAAATACACATTGTTTATCGCTTTAAAACAAAATCAATATGTTGATAAACGGTTGTAATCGATAATAATTTATCAAAAATAGTATAAACATTATTATACAAACAAACAAACACGAAATTACATTCTTAGAACGATGAAATTCCCTCACGCCATAAGTACTACTGTTGGGTAGTTCCTTAAACTTATGAAAACTGACGTAAAAACACATAAACACTGCATATATGCCTATTGTAAACTAACCTTACAGATTGTATATTTTCCAAATAAATGTTAAAAAAAAAAAAGAAAGATGAAACGATTTTAAAATTTGATCTTGAATTATAAAAATCAAAAATAGATTTTAAAGTGTCATTTAATACAACTTATTTTTTCTAATTTTTATTTTTTAATATAATCCTAGTAATGTTATACATTTTAACTATAAATTTGTAATATGTATAATTATATTATTATGCATACCAAATGTATACAACTCTTTGTTACTTCGAATCCGTAATATTTAATATTATGTACAAGTAAATAGTTTGACTATTATATTAGATATATAAAAATTAATGTGTGTTTGTTTTTCGACCATCAACTCAAAAACTACTGGACTGTTTTGAATAAAAGTTGTATCAAATTCCTTGAGACTCAGGAGGGTTTGTACTTTCGTTTTTTTTAACACATATACGGTAGCATTGTAGCTATTGGCTGACTCACATATAAATATAATTTGGCGAATTTTGGTTTTAAAATCGAATATTTTATTTATTTAAATAGTTGTTATTGGTTACAATAGGTAATACAATAATTTTCGGTTTTGTATTATATATTTTTTATTTAGGCTACCTAATTAAGATATTCTATAAACATTTAAATTTGAGGAATAGTTACCTATTATATATCATAGGCAAAGTGTGTGGTTGAAGTCCATATATTAAAAATATACTTAACCAATTTGGACAAAAAATAATTGAGAATATATCAACTGAAGTAAATCAGACAATATATATGTATAGATTATAATATATAGTCAGCCAATACAGTTATTTTATCTAAATCACACATATATAAATATAAATCACAGTTTTTGACCAATTGTCACCTGATTTTGAAAACATATTATTTCGGATTCTGGACCAAGAGTATTAGCATAGAAGCCACGGGTAAATATGAACAGCTATTAATAATAAAAGACAAAAAGTATTGGTGAGGATTACAAAATCATAAAATGCCCACCGATTTTTAGGATTTAAGACAATTTTAGATAATAGATGAGACCAGTTATTTACAGTTTAATTACATTTCTAAGCGTTTATTAAACTGAATATTCACAATAATGGACCGAGCTATTAACGGCTCTCCTTAGTAAACTATGAGTTTATTTATTTATTTTGTGACGATCAAATGGCAGTGCGTTTAACAATAGGTTGTTTTTAGACTTATTCAATGTCTTTGGTAACTATTATAGTTAGATATGTAATAATACCTAAGTAAGATTTTCTGATATTTAATGTTTAAACAGCAGATTGAGAAATTAATATAGTAAAATAGTTTTGGTATTTCATTTATATTAAATCCATATACATTTAATGTGAAAAATTGAATGTTTATTATTTAATCATATATTATTATTTATTACTAACAATAAGTTAATTTTGCTAAACTTTTTATTTGTTTTACACAATCTTTAATTAATTTATATTTATCTGTAACAAGCCCATAATTTAGAGTGTTAAGTATTATAATAGTCATAACAGATGAAATAAGTTTTACTATTTTTCATTATTAATTGTTAACGAAAATGTCAATTTGATTTCAATACTTATAGAACACTCACTGTAATCATGAACATCTAACTTTTGTGTTTACTTGTTTATGGTTGGTTCAATAAATATTTAAAAATATAAAATTTAATGTTATTTAAAGTAAAACTATCATAAACTAGTAGGTATATATCAATTTTACTCAAGAAATAGTACACAATTGTAAGTATAAATAAAATTGAAAATTATTTTAAATAAGGACCCTTTTTTTTAATACGCACAATATTAATGCCATTACTTATGCATATTATATGTAATAAAAAAATGTACTACCTAGTTGGTTCAGAACATAATATTATGTAAGTACGATATTATAAAATATCTGAAAAGATTTCACGTCAGATTATTTAAATAATATACCTACGGTCGAACATTGTAATATCTAGAAAAAAAAATACGTTACCCCGAAACCCAACTATTTTCGTTATTATTATTATTATTATTATTATTGGTATACCATTATAGGTGCACGTAGACATATATAACATTATGTTAGTCTAATATGATGTACACATTATATTCTCTCGTTGAATTATTTTAATGATATGGTCGTTAGGTAAAACATTTTATTCGGTTCAGATCAGATAGCGGTCTAAACTACTACTACTCTTGACAAGGGCATGACATGATTTAATTCATCCATGCAATAATGTTCTTGATAATATCAATATTATATTTAAAAGCAGCTTTGTGACCCAAGCTACAATTATTACAATAATTACTAGTCATTTTTCGTTATTTGTATTATATTTTCAAATATAGGTACCTATGCGTCCATCTCACAAAATACTCTGTTATTTGACAATCGATTGTAATTAATTACAGTTTTTAAATGTAAGAGAACTTTGGAGGGGTCGAATCGTTCATCTGTGCAGCTAATTATTTTTATGATTGGTTTTAGATAACACGAGATTATGTCACAGTTCCATAAAATCCATATTTTTTTTTATTCAGCTGGGACGAACGGAAGCATATGATATTGTATGTTGCAGTTTTTTCAACTAATCATTTTCCATTTGCTATTTCACCTCATTCGTTTGTTTTACGAACAGTCGACCTCGGCATTATTCGTACCTGTTGACGGCGCCGCGTTAATACTTAATAAAATGTCTTATTATAAACAAAGCAGTAAAAACTAGAGGGACATATTAAATAGGTGATAATTATCAAAGATTTTTCTTTCGTCGGTCTGATATAACCTAATCAACAGTTGACCAAACAACGTTTACAACGGCAATTCCACTACGGTAACCTTTTTTTTTTTTAAACAAATTACATAATAATAATATGATCGTGTTGATTTTTTTTTCGTTCAGCTTAACGTGAACAGTATAACGCATGCGCAACGGTGTTTCGCTTGGCAGCGCCATATTTTGCAAATGCGTACCGTATACGAAAATACAAAGGAATATTTATGCCTTTATATTTTATTTGTTTATTATTCGCGACGAGGGTCGTAATGTACTGCACATGATCCGTTGTGTCATCGCCAGTGGTGCGAGGATTTCGGCGGCCCCGCAGTGCATTTTTCGGACGGGCGTTCGGAAAACAAATCCCGGAAAAATTGGTCGGTGATAAATGGCGACGTGGGCGGTAGGGGAGTATGAGTGGGATGTGACGCGAGTGGTTCTTAAGACCGGTCCGGAAACACGAGCCTCGGGCTGCGATGGGTTTTCTCTCCAAACGGATGTTATTATTGTTTGGCGGTAAACAGTAAACACCACCCACACTACGTATAGTCCACCGCGCGAAGCAGCCGAGGGAAAAAATCCGGGCGGATCGTCGAGAGCGGAGAGCAGCGGACGGGACGCCACCGCCGAACAGTATGACGGCGACGGTGTGTATTATGCAAATCGCGTAAACGTTCATAAGAGCCCAGGGATTTATCGTTATCGACTGTTGGGCCCGCGGATCCGATGAGTTATGGGAGCAAGCATCTCCGCCGCGACCCCGCCGCAGGAGGACTGCCACGCCACAGCCGCTGGGCCTCCGTCCTACCTCCGTAAACGTCACGGCACCGGGATAGGACGGTTGAATTATGACTAAAAGCGTTTCGCGAAATAAATGAAAAAAAATTGAATAAAAAAAAAAAAAAAAAACCAGAAATCGAAAAAAAAATCACGACCAACGATATTACAACGCCAGCTGGGCAAACCCTCGTCGATCCTCCGTATGTTAATGTTGTACGCCAAATCGACGGTGGGAGGGGAGGAGGTGGAGAAATGTCATGAACTTTGATTTTGTAATGGATTCATCCGCAGTATGTGTATACGCGAGACAGCGAGGTACAAACAACACAACAACAAAAGGGAAAAAATTAAACAAAAAAAACCTATCCCGCGCAGTCTGCGCAGTTTCCGTTAAGCATCCGATACCTCTAAAAATAACGCAATAATACTCCAACTACTTTAGTTATTATAATTATTTGTATAAGTCCTATAGACGAATATTTTGAATAGGCAATAGAATTATGAGATACGTGAATCTTCGATAGAAAATAACAAGTCGAAATTAGTTCCGTTCATGTTCGCGAAGTGTCGAGCTATCTACTTATCATCTTATACGACGTCAAAACAAAAAAAAACTCGTAATAGGCTATAAATAACTGAAAACCAAATGAGTTCATATCGTCACATTATTATGTACTTGCTAACCTTAATAATATTGTCGCCGAGTCGTAGTGAAAACTAATTGTACTGATTTTTCGGATTTCCCAATAGCCAAGTCAACTGTTTGGTGTTCTCCGTCGATATTCGATTGTAATTGGTTATTTATTTGCACGGGTATTAATAAATATGTTTTTCACATGATAAATACTATTACAATCCACTTCTAACGCAAAACGAATTATAATAATTATGATTTTATTTTATGAGTACCGATAAATATTATTATTAAGTTTGTTTAACATTTTATTGCACTGAGGGGGACTCTCGATATTTTCGTTTTTGTCCACTTTCAGGGTTGGTGGCCGCGATTGTACATCGCTAATTTAATATGAAAAAACCCACGAGTACTATCAATTATATACGTAAGACCCGCACAGGACGACCGACGAGTAATAAACATTGCAAAACGTAATATGTTTATACGTAAACGTCCACGTACGACATACCAGTGCAATGCAGGGTCGTGTGATTCAAACGAGTCGCGTACAACTTTACATTTCTACATAATATGATAAAAAGTCATGACCGTGTAACCTTTGGAAATAAAATAAATGTTTAATATGCGCATATCGTCACGGGACGATACGAATCAATTGTTGGGCATTCAAGTCAACAGAAGTAATCAGTACATCGATTATTGTTCGGTCGATCGCCTGTCTAATGGGGAAAAAAATTGTCCTTGAAATAAAACTTCACCTTGGACCTATACATCCTAGTGAGCTATTACATCAAAATAATGAATAAACTTACCTCTCGACACATAAAATCTTAACGAAAATCTTAATGTACGGGCATTGAAATTGATTTCGACATTGCGCAGAGTGGATTAATAATTACCTGAAACACAAGCGATAATGACACGACATCAGAACAAACTAACGAAAATACAACCATAGGATGTAACGGTGGAATATTATGTAATTTTTTTAAAAAAATATTCGAGATTTCTAAACTAACATCACAAACATATTTTACTTCAAAATGATCAATTATTCGAAAATACCTAACCAATATAATATTACAAGGGCTAAAAAATACCAAAAAAGAAAATTATATATTTGGTTTAAAAAAATTAAATGTTTTATTATAATATTGTGTTTTGAAATACATATTAATAAATACAATATAACAGCACATAAGTTTACTTAAAAACTTGTGTTTATGTTTCAAAAAAATATCTTGTAAATGCTATAATAAATCGTAAAAATATTTCTTAAAGTGATGAACTTTATTAAGTAAACCATTGATAAGCAATTTCAATGATTACATATTATATCATTCCAAACATGACCTCACTTATTCATAATGAATTATTTTGGGGGGATGATTTATGTGTACACTTGGCACAAGCTCGTTTTATGAAACCAAGGATCCATAATATGGTGCTCTATATCATATAATGTGAAGTTAATATAATATCAAGAGACAGATTATAAGACACCTAAATCCTAAACGATTAAATATGAGAAACTTGTTATAACTACAATTTAAGGAAGATTCACATCGAGCAACGCAATTTTGCATACCATTGCCCATTAATATTCACGTTGTAAGAACACCATTTAGAGAAATTATTAAAATAATATAGTTGTTTAACCATTGAAAATAAAAGCATTTACAATTTTAAGTTGACTTAGTAAACATTATGTAAATAATGAAGCAAGAACTATAAACATAATGTAGTAAATATAAGTATTTTCAAAAAAAAACCATGTATAAGAGCTTCATCGACAAGGAAATATTCATGACCCCCGTGGCCTGTCTCTGAGATATTACGAAACTATTCCAAAAAATGATTTATTACATTTACTGACAGTTCTATACTTAAAAGTGTTATTTTTTTTAACCAAGATATAGTTTTGTTATAATACAAATTGCAACATTCTAATTATTTAGAAGTATTTAACAACTAACGAAAATCAACATGAACACAAAATTGTTGGTCAATATCTTCACTGCTGATACAAAGTAATAAACTGAATAATAAATAATGTTATACAATTTTTTATTCCTAAAAAATTTAAATCCAATCTGAACGTTTTTACTGCTTTGAAAACATAATATTATGATAGTTATTATATAGGTTCAAATTAATGTTTATGGATTACAATTTTAGTGAAGCTTTTTTATACTTAATGCCTACATTTAACTTTAAATACATAAAAAATTGTAATAAGACCAACGAAAAACATATTTTTTCTAGTGAATTTATAGGAACACGATCATTCGGAATTCATTTCATATTCTTATTGAATGTTCCCTAGAAAATAGTTGCATTATCTTCATCGAGGCATGTTGTAAGTATCGCTACTTTTATCTCTACAATATATTAATTTGTCATCGTAATAGATGCTGACATCAACAGTATTTGGAGGTCCATAATTTGGGATCGAGTTCACAGATTGAGACTACTCAACGGGTCTGAACAATACTCACAAAGTTTTCTTGGTGTAATTACAAGAACAATAAACAGCCAAAATTACAATATTTGAGAGTTCACTGTTGGTAAACGATTATCTTCATCAAGCTTATCATGATGTCTATAATTTATAACAACTAACTTCGTTTGTTTCAAGTACTTTTATTGTTATTAAGTTTAGCAGAGATAAATAGTTCATATGCTTGAGGTCTGTAATCTGAACTTCCTTTGATTGTAAACAGAAAAAATCGATTACATATGTATGTCAACTAAAAAAATGCAGTACAATCGTAAATAGTGAATTAAACAGTATTTCAAATAATTTACTCAAAAATATAATTTCTAATATTATTCATAATCTTATTAACATTTTTCTATGTTTTAATAAAATTATCTTCAAGATTAGTCGTGTTCGTTAAATTTTTAAATCGTATATTATGTTTATATCATGCATATTGACATTGCTTATTTGTTTCTATTTTTTTTCTGCGATGGCAATTTTAAAATCTAACATTTTCGTGTACAATAAAACTTAGTATATAATATTTAGTATTTAATTCCAAACGATAAGGACATGTAAATAGGTATAAACATTGATTATCAAATTATGATTCATTGTTCAAAATATATGACCATATCAAATAAAAAAAGAGCGGATAAGTGGAAGTCGATCTGCTGTACAGTAGGTTACAAGTGGTTCACTGGGATAGATGGTGTTAAATTCGAATTCAATGACATAAACTCATTGTAACAAAATACGGTTTCGAGCGAAAGCCTTCTGTCAGAACGTTTAATATTATAACTTAATAATTTAGTACAGTCGATGATATTATTGTGATTGAGATATTTATTTTACCGCTAAGCATTAGTTCTACATTAGATTAAATTAATCTTGCCGAAAAAATACATTTGAAAAGTCATTGTGTGTATAAAATATAATACTTTACTCTAAAAGTTTCAAGTACCCACGAATAATATTTTTAATTTACAACAAAATAACTTAAATCATCATTGTCGAACTATTATAATAGTAAATTGTTCTCTGAAAACAGTTATAAATAAAATTTAAAAAAACTTAAATCATTATTCTCGGTTATTTAATATGTAATTTCGTTCACATTTGAACATAAAACAACTATATAAAAAATAAAAAACAAAAAGTGTAATTTTTTTTAGATTTGTTGGTTACAGAATAACCTACTTACGTGACCTAACTTTGTTTTAACTTAAATTTTCTACCATTAGAAAAAAAGGTTGAACATTTTAAAAATTCATTAAGTTTTATTTATAAATTTTGAATTTCAAATTTTCGTGCCTATGTGTTTTAATATTTTTTAACTGATATTTTAACAATTTATCAGAAGTCTTGTATTAAATTTGTATTCTTTTTGACCCAAAAAATAGCATTTTATTGACATTAAATTATTATAGGAAAAAAAAATAAAAAAATAAATAGTTACATGAGAAATCAAGTGAATATATCTAATGTTGTAAAATTTTCAATTTGAAAAGCTCATAAAAATTTAATTTGACTTTCGGGTTGAATTTTTTTTTAATAAAGTTAGGCAAACTTATAAGGAGCCTTGTAATAAGCTTTTAAATCTTAAATATAAAAAAACAATTTTTAATGAATTTCTAACTCGAAATAATTTCCTAATTTCCTAATTTTTTAAGAGTTTTACTAAATTCTAAATTCAAACGCTCATAAAAAAATATTGTGGATTTAAACTCAACTTTTTTTAATTTCCACTAACAACTTACGATGAACCCTGTATAATATTTTAGGTTTTTTGACTTATCGAACATTTTTTTTATCAATGTTTGTTTAAAAAAACAAATAATATTCGAACATTTCATATACCTATAGGCTATAAATAATTGAACACGAGTCAAAATACTTTGGAGATTTCATTACGTATAAAAAATGCGGATATAAATATTCAGTAAAAATTTCATGTATCTACAATATTTTTTTAGAGTTTCATTAAAAACCAAAATTGACTTTGTCAAAAATTGGTTTTCCGTAAATATTCCCATTTTCCCTAATTTTTTGTTTGTTTTTTCTTCCGCTCTTGAAAACTATTGGAAATATTTTACTTTTGACATCCCAAAGTTCCAACTATGTTCACTTTTCTATCCGAAAATATGCTGTTAAAGGAAATCGAATACTGTCCTAAAGGTGATGACAAACAGACAAAAAAAAAAAAACACACACACACATTATTGTTAAATCAATACACACTCATGTATAACTATTAAGATGGTGTTAAAATAAAATTCTAAAAACATCAATTTAAGATGAAAAGAGATTTACCGTATTGTGTTAATAACTTATAATAGTCATTATAAAATCAGGTGTACATTTTTGATTTTCCTTTGAATTCGTAATTGTAATTTTCAATCATTAATGAAGAACTCGATTTAATGTCGATTGTAGTCAGTTTCTTAATTTTTTCTATTCGTATAAATCGAGTCTACCTATTTGGTGATTCGATCACGATGCATCATCATCGCCATCGAGCATTCGCACGTACAACGCACGGTATCAAAACTACAATATGGCGTTGACGACAGAAAATCGCGGGCAAGATATAATATTATGTCGGACTAAATTTTCCTTTTAGTTCCTCCAACGCATTCCATTATTCAACCTGACAATACCATAAACACGGACAAATGTGAATGAAGAACCGACCGGGTCACCGGATGGACCGTAATTAGTCAACTCGAAGAAACCGTACAGATTGTCGATAATCTTCGTATGGTACGACAGACGTGCGTCCTTGTATTGTGATGGAAGCGTTCTACACTCATCCCATGATCGATCACATGAAGCACAAATGAGTATAATATTTTTGATTTCGTTCATCCCCCGTAACGTTATGCGGGAATAGTGTAGGTGGTAAAATGTTAATATTATTACTCTGGAAATAATCATTGTAGTCAGGTGGGGGTCGATAAAAACGTGGACTCGAACACAGAACACGAATACTTCACTCGTGTTGTATTATAGTCGTACGTATCACTTTTTCGCGGTCGTGTTTTTACGACTGTGGACTGACGCGTGTGTTGTACAATAGTAATGCAAATATAACCGCGAGAGGGATGACGGACGGGCGGAGGGGATGAAGAACAAAATACATAAAAGAAGAACAAACGACTTGTGTATGGTTTTATCTGGAAGCTTTCCGCAAAGGCACGGTATATTGGAGATGAATGGAAATTTCCTTTTGCACGGTAGTATATATTATGATGTATAGCAGTGAGCGGAAGGATCTTTAATATTTATTACGCCACGACGGGACGCCTGTAGACCACGAATAAATCTTTGGCAGCAGATCTTTTATTCGCATCATCGTGTTGGGGTCCAAGTAAAAAAAAAAAATGAAGTACAGAAAGAAGAATATTAAAAAAATATATATATAAGTAAGGTGTAGCAACACCGTTGGATAGTGGATTCAGGACCACTGCGCATTGTCATGTAGTATAGGACGTTGTAGTCCTATTATGTTGTTGAGACAGACTATTTTATTCAAAATAAATTTTGAGTGTAATATTATGACATACTGCGTGTATTGTACTATTAAGAAATGAATTATAGGTAGGTAGAAAACTATTTCATACTAAGTTTTAGATTGGTACGGCATTCGTTTGGACACTCGTGATGTACTAAAAAAATCATATAATAGGTTATAGGGAAAATAACCAAACAAAAAAAAAAAAAAAACAGATAAAGTCTTTGATTTTATTTTAGCTCTTACATATTTATCATTGGATATATGAAATTGAGTGATTGGTGTTTTTTCAAGCTATCCTCCCTATTTATGTTGGTAAATAATTTAAACACGTTTAAGATATAAGCTTTTTAACAATAAGGTCAATGCAACTAATCTGTCCAATATCCAAATAACACCAGACAAAAACACGTAATATACATGCACTATTTTAATTTAATAAATCGTAAATGTAAATGATAGCGAGAAATAGGTAGAATATATACTATAATAACCATTGATAAAATATATCGAATCTATGGTGTAACTACTCACTTAAACTAAAATGTCATTACTGTACCAAAGTAGGTGTTTTTATTAATTCCGTTATACAACGTCATGAATAGACTATCGTCCGTCACAAACAGTGGCTCATACTTAAAAATATATTACAGTTCGAAGTTTATTCGGCGGGGTGAAAAAAAGCGAACCTATTATAAATGACCGATCCTAATAATAGAATTGCTCGTGAAATGATGGTATGCGAAGTATTTTTTCAATAACACGTCCGGTTATATTATAATGGATATTGACAGGAAAAAATCGTAAAATTCAAATGCGTGAGCATGCATTCAACGAACGACGTCTCTGAATTTATCTCAACACAGAGTGTTACAATAGCATATTATTACACACACAACATCCAACAGTCAGTGACCTGGAACAAAGTAAATTGAAAAACAAGAGCGGTGCACATACTCTTTGAATGTATTTGAAAGTATTTCCGTTTGGAATCAAAATAGTTGCTTTGATAACCACCATCTCATCAACAAAGTTGTAAATAGAGAACACTGAAATGTTGTCTTGTTTGACATCTCTATTATACCTGCATATAATATTAAAAGTATTATTATTAGATTTCAAAGAAGTTATCTATATTACCATTAAACGTAATAAGTGCTGATTGTATTAATTGCGTACATCATTAATCTAAATGAATATACGACACTATATTTTGTGTATGAAAGTATAATAATAACACGTTTTATAAACAATTTTATTATTTATATAGGTACTTAATAAACACATTGTTTTAAATTTGGTAATTCAACAGTAACAACATCTGTCTCTATACAAGCTTATTAATTACATACAACGGATGTTAACACATTTTTCTTAATTTTCTATTTAATGAAGTTAGTTGTCATAAGTTATATTTTACATCTCCATAATTCAAGTACAATGTCGACCCATAATGAGTAAATTTGGCCAGTTTTTAATCAAACAGCACCATGATAAAAAACATAGTAATAATAATAAAAAGAAAAAAACAACAAATATTACTAGCATTGGACACCAATTATGCTTCAAAAACGCATTGACTGTTGGATTTATTACAATGTTTGTTAATTTTAAAATACCAGAGCAATTAAAAATAAATGTATCTAATTGAATATGGAAATTGTATACATTAAAAAATTATATTAATTATTTTAAATTGCTCATTGCTAAAGTGCAAAAATAATTGTTTTTGATCATATTCAATTAAAAATGGTAAGTAGAATTTTGAATATATTATTTTTTTTTTATAAAAAATAAATTAATATTATCAAGTTTGGGAACACACTTTCTCCAAGAATATTATGTTTGAAATGTACAGGTGCTTGAGAAATTTAATATTGAGTTTATAATTTATGTAAACACATTGCATTGTAAAAATAATTGTAATTTAAACACCTGATATAATGAGCTTTATCTATAAATCATCGTCGAATTTAAAATAAATAAATAAATGAAATAAACCAAAGCATTTAAAGATATTATAAAAATCAAATTATTGAAGCCATGTTCTCTGTAAGCATTTCATTAATTTGATGATCCGTTAAAAATGTAACGGATCAATTATGGGTCTCTAAATCATGTCTGAAGAACAATAATTGGCTCACTATTGGTGTATTAAAATTATTAGAGATTGTTTGTATTGAGCATTGACATGTTTTCAATTTGATGTTCTTTCGATTTTTAAAATTGTTAACACTTACATTGTTCGTTATTAACTGTGATATAAATTACACGTCAATAGTAACTAGAGTGATGAATCTCATGTTGTATAAAAATCCAAACATTATTCCCATTAATTAAGTTTTGTATTATGAGAAACCTCTTACGAAAATAAATCAGTATTTAACAACTTTCCATTGTTAAATTCTCTAACATTTAGTGTTAATTTTATTTTCGATTATTCGTTATTTAAATTGTTCGGTACCTATAACCGACAATTTAAAATTTTTTCGACTTTCTGTATTACAACATTTGTTTGTTAGTGAAAGTTCATATGGATACTTAAATTCATAAAATAACACAATACAAGAAATATAACGAAAATCATGGTTGTATTAATTTTAATACTTTCTATCATAATCCCTCTCGTGTATATTTGTTTACACTTGTTTATTATAAAATACATTTCGTTATTTAAAATCATTTAATTATTTCACAGTATTGATGGGTTCTCTGAAAATATCACGATTACAATAAGTAAAATGTGCTGAGTTATTATTAATGAATTTCAAACTATTTGGGTAAGATACACCTTCCCAGAAATGTAATCCCATAAGCTGCCCTATTTAATGTTTAAAAGAATAAGTCATATTATTTAGGACATGTGGTGAGTTTTTACTATTTAAAAGTCATTAAGAATATTATGCGAGTAGACCAGTATGTATAAATAAGTTATAACATAATAATTATTGTATTAAATGTACACAAATTACTTAATACGTTAAACATAGAATAACTGTCGAATCAATTAGAGATAAACTATTGGCAGTTGATATTTAATGTACACTTTTCTCAACACTAAGCATTTTAAAATTATGAATCAATAAGAGAAAGAAACAAAAATGGAAAGTGCTATAATATTATAAATATAAAAGAATGAGGTTATTTTCGAAATAGAAAAAAAATCCTCGTCATAATTACCAAGGAATATTTTCTGGTTATACACGTTTCTTTTTTTATTTTATTATTATGAATGATGGTTATTTAAAATGTATAGTTCAGGAGGTACTGTAGTAAAGGAAAATAAATAGTAATAAAATACCGTCGTCACGTTCTCAAAGAAATGAATACCGAGTTCTATGAATAATATTGTTGTTGACGTATTCTTAATAAGTTTATGTATTCCATGATAATATTAAGAATTCACTGTAACGATGTAAAAATTGTTTGTATTAAAATATTTAAATAACTGAAAAATATAAAATGGTATGAACTCAAAATTAGTAAAAAAATAAATACAAATACAAGTATAATTTAAATGTTATAGTTCCAAAGTAAGATATATAATATCATATTAAAATACATAATTTATACATAGTTATGTAGGTAAGTAAAAAAAAAAATACTGTAAACACAAAAATATATTTGTTCATTTAATATTTGAATGCAATTTAAATTTTATTCAAATGTAAGATGAAGAATAATTATACGAAGTTAACATGTACAATATAGTAACATACAATCTCCGTCGTATGGGCTAGTCAATTTGTAAAACATTAATAATTATATGTCTACGTAAAATATAACTAAATATCACCGTTTGGTAAAATAATATTGTATAGTATTGATCATTATTATAGGTGACAATGTTTTACATTTTATAATATATGCCTGCACAACACCAATGTTGTTAACTAATTGCAGTTATTGTTTTTTTTTTTATGTGTATACAAACAATCGTTTTCCGTATACGTGAAATAACGAATTAGTGTTTATGCTCTAAAAGGAGGGACTTTTTCAATACAAGAATATGAATTAAAGGTTTGGCCACTACGATAGATTTACCATTTTATTATACACTAATAATAACAATACCAAAAATATTGTTCAATTCACTGTAGTGCAATTTGAAATTCTCATTAAACGATTATTAAAATATAACGATGATTCGTGTACTTCCGGTAAAACTTTATACGAGGTAGGTACTTATGTAATAAAGATGTCGAATCATTTTTTTTTTTTTTTTTATAGTTTGTTGAAAAATTATTTTCTTTCATCATCATATCAATTATTAAAATCATAATGTGGTCCAATTATTTTATGCTAGGTTCATTATATGTATTATATTAGACTCCAATATAAGACATTCACCGCATTATAATGGTATGTTATGTCGTCTGTTGGTAGGTATTTCAACTATAAAAAAAAGGAATACCTGCAAGAAGAGATGTATATAAGAGTTTGGATGACCTTTTTATATTATTTGAAAGCAACGAACAATCAGATTGTATTTGAAAATGAATCCAAACGGTTATAAAGTAAAAAATAAAAATGGTCAATATTTTGTTAACGAGTGTTAAAATCGTATACATTAATTCTCATGGTTCTTTGAGATTTCTGAAAAATGACATTTTTGAAGTACGATTTGTGTTTAATTTCCAATCTATATACAGACGTCGCATTCAACCTTTTGAGCTTTTTTATCTGCCCCGACAAATACATTGAAATGGCCAATAGCTCCCTTGCTACTCCGTTCAAAATCGAAAAAAAGTTCACATAAAAAATACTAATGAACTATTTATATTTTTTTAAAGCAGAGCTCTGGATCGGGCCCGGACCTACTTTTAAGGAACAAACAATATACATTATGTAACAGCAGTTCAAATCTCGTTTTGCATAAAATATTAAGAATTAGGCGTATCCAATATTTTCGCACGATATAAACCGACGACGATGAGAATAATAATAATAGCAATTTTGCGTCCGATCTGAATATTATCAAATTTCGAGCACCGAATTTCGCCACGACCCGAAATGAAACATGTTATTAATATAAACGATACCGCCGTGAATAAATAACGTTATTTTCGTTTACAATACACCGAGGGTGAACACTATACGCACTCACTACACGCGATCGTGTGCACGACGATGATGACGATGATGACGATGACGGCGATGACGATGACGATGATGGTAATAATAATAATAATAATAATAACAACAACAACAATAATAATATTATTACAATTAGTCACACGGTCGCATACATACCGTGTATACATATATGTATATACGGTCGTGCAACGAATATACATATTATTATAACAAACCCCTACCGAACGGAACTGCGCCGATGCCCGTGGCCATAATATATACATAAATATTGCGTGTACGTGTGTATCGTATACGCATATAATTATTATATCATTGTTATGAATTATTGCCCGCCGCAGTGCTCTACTCGTAATGGAGACAATAATTAACCGACCGATTGTGTCGCGGTTCGCGGGCCGAGGGGAAAGGGACGCGAAAACGCATAAACACGACTCGGGATATTTTATAGACGCACTTCGACAGCATTTCGATTTGCCGGGGAAACAAGTGCGGTGTGAAGTCTTAAAAATCACATCCCTTGTAATACGATGGTGATAATAATAATAATAATAATAATAATAATAATAATAATAATAATAATAATAATAATAATAATAATAATAATAATAATAATACGATGACCACCTCGTTCCCGACGGAACGGAACACATAGTGGTCGGCCGAAAACGTCTGAGTGATGCGCGCCGAAGCGAGCGTTCGTCGATCGTTGCAGTTTCTGCTCTCGTCGTTGCAATTTCATACCCCGACACGCGTACGGCGAACGACACTCCGCTGAATGGCAATTATTTATCTGACGGATCGAATGAGCTTCTCCGGACGGTTAGCAGATCAGGGTGGAACACACCGCGTCGAGAAAAACCCGTCCATTTTTTTACCCCGTTATTTCCGCGACCCACCCTTTATAATGCGATATAGTAAGCCGCGGGGCCTGCGGTAGACGACGTTGGGCGGTGTGCACCGTATGTATATAGTCACCGCGTAGACGCCATTAGGATTTTATATTTTATTTTTTAGAGGCGTAGTACACGCAAACCGTCTCCGCCGTCTCATACACTCGCGCACACACGCACACACGCACGCACACACACACACACACACACACACACACACACACACACACACACACACACGCCACTAATTACAGTACATATTAAATTCCGAAACAGCGCCGAAGACAAACAGCGACGACGTCATATAATAATATGATACGTCTAATAGTATTTATAAGATCCCCACATCAGCAGAGCTCAAGAGTTTCAGAACGAGATAATTGTACGTATATTATGATGATGTTGATGACGATTATGAGCGACAGCCCGTCGACGTCTAGTTGTAGAGTGTTCATCGTGGTTGTGGCGTTAAACAATGTTCGAAATCACCTATTTCCACGCATATGCGCGTAATATCATAATATTATAATAAGTCGATTTTTTGGAAACAGTTTTTGTGCGCAATATTATCTTATTGTCTGTTGTTTTTTAATCAATTTTTGTTGCTATAGTATAACAACTAACAATAGTGTGATAAATTCTATTGTAACACAGTTAAATGTTTTAAGTGCAGTTTTAATTGATTTAAATTAGTTAGACGCAATGCTTGTTTCATTATTGTTTACATTTTATTATATTTTTACCACAGAGGTTAAAAAGTTTTATAAATATGTTTTAAAGGTAAACATTGTTTTGATTTTAAATTGTTCAGCCTCATAACATTTTTTTGATTTGAACTTAAGTATCGATATTATTAAATGGGAGGTATAAATATCAATTTTAATAACTGTTTTTAAGAGAGACGTCTGATAAAATGTACCAAATAACGATAAAATTAAACCTAATAAAATGAAAAAAAAAACGATAAGAAAACCTTGGAGATTTGGCCATTTGGAAAGCAATGAATTTATGGAAGAATTATTTGCGAACATTCACTTTAATGATCACCAAATTTGATGACGAATATGAAACACGTCTTGTCACTATATAATTGAAAGAAGAACGGCGGTGTGGTTGTGTGGGGTGACCTGGAAGAATACGAATCTGTTTTTGACTAAATAAATTTTCTTATTCAACTATTTATATTTTTGAGTTATAAAATGGTTGTACTTGGGATAATTGCC
Source organism: Myzus persicae (assembly GCF_001856785.1). Lineage (NCBI taxonomy): Eukaryota > Metazoa > Arthropoda > Insecta > Hemiptera > Aphididae > Myzus > Myzus persicae. The sequence goes on from NW_019104400.1 coordinate 703,650, forward strand.
CTTTATAATGGTTTTACGTCAAATATAAAATAGACTACTACCTCTGATAGTTTAAAAATATATAAAACAATATACAAATATTAATGACTAACATTTTCGAATTTCAATAGTCCTCATATTTTACAACTGTATCTATACAAAGTTAGGACGAATTTTGAATTAGAAGCATTAACATTTTCGAAAATGTCATATCCTTAACAATTTCCAGTGAAATTGGTGGTCTCATTTGAACAAAAAAAAGTCGCAACAGGGTAATTCTTAAGTAGCATAACAAAATGTAAGTAAGTATTTAAAGTTATGGACCTCAAGACCTATACCTATACTTGAAAAACCAAAAATCATAATTTTTATAAAAGGAAACACGGGCATTGGCATTATGCTTAGTGAATCATCTTGTATACAATACGTTGTAATTTAATACCAAAATTGTCTGATATACGTAAGTAGAGTACACAATAATATGAATATTATGTTGTTCGTGGAGATGCATATTTATTTATATAATATCTCGTCGACGAAACGTACACATAATGAATTCTATGCCATGAGCGATCCCGTTAATAAAAACAACAACGGTTGAGCTTTGTTTTTTCATCCGTTCGTTTCTAGTTACTCTTTTTTTTTGTCGCCCACATTGCAGTGTGGTCTGCAAACATTGATAAACTCGGTATTAAAAAAAAAAAATTGAAAATCTATCACGAGTCTTCTTTGATGTTGGCGATTACATTTTCTTATTGCATTCATGTTATGAATGGTATTATAATTGAATCATAATTTATAAGACTTTTTCGGTAATTATATATAATATATTACCTTATAACATTTTTAACGTCCAATGACACAGTCAGTAAAAAATGTTTGACAATATATTCAGAAATTAGTTCATATTTAGCCATTATACAAATGCAATTACCATTTCATTTGTGTGTGATATCATAGAATCGATAACATATTTATTACTACGTGGAATTTACAATAATATTTACAATTTTTCAGAAAAATGATATACAATGTTTATACATGTTAACCATTAATAAATCAATATTTTACTTTTTACGTTCATAATCAATATAAATACGAATTAATAAAGAAATATAAATTTTGAAATTAGTATCTATAATACACGGTTAAGAGTAATAACTAATAACTAAAGAGTAAACTTTTGAAAATTTGAATTTAAATTGAATTTTCTTGGTTTTTTTTTATGGTAGTCTATCTATAATACCAGAGAACAAATGATTTTTTTAATTATTATGTAGTGCCTCGCCTTAATTCGTTTTGTTTACACAGAAACAAAACGAATAAAAGTTATACGGTATTATTTTCAAAACTTTATTTAGCCAACCAAGAAGTTTATAAAAATAGATTTTGTTTTAAAAATGTATAGAAAACGCTAATTATACTCTCCTCGTAAAAATTTTGCCAAAGTACCATAGCTTATTAAAAACTTATTTCTTATACACTCAAAATGTGTTCAAACACATTCAATTTCATTCAATATAGCATTTGACTGGAGTCCATTTTATGTTGTTTTGAGAACATTTCGCACAGTCAATCAATGTCAATTTTTTGGACACAAGTAAGAAATAAACATGGAACATCTTACAGAGTAAATAAAAGTATAAGAAATTGAATACCAAACTAATTTGCGCTTAATATTTCTAAATAGGTATTTAAAATATTAACACAATCGTATAAAATATGTTTATTTTTATCATTTTTGTGTTATTATCATACAATTGAATTAACATTAATATTTAAAATTTAATTTGGTTTATATAAACAAAACATTTCATTTCAAAATCCATCCATTATATTTTGTAGTGTTGTATGGATTTAGTAATCATCAAAGATCATTAAAAAAATATATTGTATAATCTACATTTCATTGGTTAAAGAATATTATAATGAAGTAAACATTACTTATGTTTCAAAAAGTAGCCACTTTGGTTATCATAAGTTTAATAATGTATAATGTGAATTTTAATCTGACCTATTAAATATGACCACCGCCCACCGGCCTAAATGTCTTATGAAATAAAAAAACAATATTAAGTAAAAATAATATATTTATTATCCTATTAAATAAGTTGTATATTTCAGTTATAATTATTTATCATGCCTGGTTAAATTTTTCCTAAACATAAAAGTACAATTAAAAGCCACTTTTAAAATATCATTAAATAGCTAAAGATGTTGGATTTACCAAATAAGTTTATAAAACTGCTTATTGGAACATGATAATGAACAATGCTATTCCAAAGCAACGAACCGTTTATTATCGTTCATCAATTTTTGTAATTAAATATATTTTGTTGTTTTTTTAAGTGATTATGAAGACCAGCATTATTTTAAACTTTAAATCGACATCAATTTGATTCGGTCATAACAATATCTTTTGTTTAATGCAATGTTAGACTTTATGTCTGATATTTTTGATTTTAAAATTTAATTTAACTTTCGTATTATAAAATTAAAACTGTGTAGGTATTAAATAACATTAATAATTATTAATAATGAATACTTTGAACTTTATAAAGCATTTAAACATTAATTATTTTATAGTAGATGCTAATAGTATAAATACAATATTTCAAAGTGATGACTTTAACAGTGATATACTATTAGGTATGCTTCAATATCTAATGAAATTGACATCAAAGCCTTAAAAAAAAAAACGAAAGTTGATAATGAAAAAATATAATATTATTATTTTATTTGCTAAAATACTTCTTTTTTGTAACGTATTCAATATTTAATTAAATTTTAATTTTGTACATTGTGCAGTTACATGTCATTATTTATTATGATTTTGTATTCTGAGAGGAGCATTCTGATGAATTTATTGATTTTAAAATGATCATGTTTGTTTGATTTGTTTTTCATTACCTCTTCTAGCAGAGCAAATTTTTGGATATTCAACTGCAATATTTTTTGTCAAAACTAGGTAAGTATATCTAGTTTGATACTTTGAATGGGTCAAAAATATAAATGTTCTAAAAAAAAAAAAAACAATTAAAAATTGAAAAAAAGAAAACTGCAACCTTCATGTAAAACCAAATTCTGAAAAAAATCAATTTTCTCATCTTTTCGTAGTTCCAAAATAAAGATTCTTAAAATGTTCAAAAAATTATATTAAGTAGCACTTTCGATACGCTATGATAGCATTTTCGCAATGTCTTCGGAAAAATTCGTGCTACCGTATTATTAACAGTAAAATAAGTTACCTTAATAGCAAAACATAATATTATAAAAATTACATTTAGTTTACAATATAGGCTGGCAGACAAATTTTGCTCAGTTAGTTTCTGTGCAATGGTTGAATTCAAATTGACCTGATACATAACAGTTATTTACTTTACGAGGTACACTCGACACCAACTGTCAGCATTGTATTTAGATACTTACCCATTTGTATTTTGTTGTATACAAATACAACAATATGTTGATTATGTAACTAGATTTTATTTAAATTAAAATACTATAAAATAAAGTAACATTTTTATTGTATTGTAAATGTTCTTATACTCAGGATTAAATATTTAAAATATAACTTTTACTCAAATATTATTAATATTAACATGCAATTTGGATTGCAATCCACTACATACAGAGTGATTCATTCATCAAGCATGCTCACTAATTTATCTTTTAATAATGAATTTATTCAAATTCTGATTTGGAATTTTTAAATATACAGAATAAAGACCATGTTATTATATTCAAGTTCTTGAATTTGTTTGTACTAATTAATGAGTGTCCTGTGGTGGTACAAAATTCTATTTTTCAAAGAGGGTGTTATCCTTTTTACTCTAAATTATTTACTGGATATTTTTTTTTGGAAATATCGATGTACCTAATTCAACATTCAAATGAATAGTTTCTCAGTTATTAAAATGTTTGTATTAAGGATCGTGGTTCTCAAATACGATTTTACAAAAATATAAATTATACATATAATTGGATCTAGTGTTTATTATACTCAAGCAATTCTTACTACTATTATATTTTTCACCATTATTATGATATGTTTTTATTAATGTGTATTAAATTGTATTTACTATTATATGTTATATCAAATAGAAACGTAAACGAATTTAGTTTGAAGAAGACTACAACAGTATTTTATTAAATTACATTTGTAATTAAAAAAGAAAAAATGTAAATCTATTACTCTAGTTTTACATGAACAGTTCAAGCATATCCGAGTTTACAATTAACAAAACAAATAGTTTTTTAATAGAAATGCATCTAATGTATCAATTAGAATTTCATTTAACTGTTATCTAGTTTCTGTCGAATATTTTATTTAAACTTAAAAACATTCGACGATATTTAGCATTAATGCAATATTGTATATATATATATATAGAGTTCGAGTAAGAAACGTTTTCTAAGATATTTTAATCTCAAATTGTTTTTGTTTGAATTCAATTGTATAACTCATTAGATAGCTGTTGTCTATAAACTATACGATCGAAATGTCCTAAAATCGTTCAGCATCATAACATAATATAATGCATTGTCCCGAATACTTTATAAATTCATTGATATTTGATACTTCATAATTTGTGAAGTTATTCCGCGAAACACTTTCATAACAATATTATATGTGTACAAATTGTATGTTATTACTTTTTAGTGAAGAGGAAATATCAAATTTATACTGAAAGTTAATTTTTAGTAACACAGAATCTTATTAATACAAGTGTCGGTACGTTACACTCGAAAAGTAATTACACAGGAACGCATATAATATAAAATATTTGGTACACAATATAGTTACGGTATATATATATATATATATATATGCGATATAATATTCGAATTTCCACACAATTACGACAGGTGTAATGGGTTCTCGTATAAAACTTAAATTAATTTCTCGTTTGATTTCATAATTAACGACAAAACGTAGCTTTAAAACCGCACAATCGTTGCATCAGTCGTATCGGCCGATATGCGCAGTGACCGGTGGCGGTGGGAACGACTCGTCGGACGGCGGATGGCTTAGGTCATGCGACTACGTATCTCGTCGGGACAGAATTCCAGACAACGGCGGAACACCGGACAATATTCCGGTGGATCCCAACAAAACGCGAATGTCCATATACTTGGTGCAATAACGCCACTCGCACACACCCGCACAACCACGCCCACACGCGCGCACGCTTTCGTGGACCGGAAATCTCGTTAACTACCGCGCGGAACACAGTGGGGCACGGACCGGTCGGCGAGACGGTAGATTCTCATCAAGACCGCTGTACAGCTCTGTTATCGGGTGAATTGTTTTGCCGGGGGAGAAGAGCGTTACATTTTAATCAACGCTCGCGTCGCACCGATGGCGTTCGTTTTCAAAACGCTAAAACATTATGTGATATGACGTACGCGCACCCATAATATTGCGTATACTCAAAGGCGGGCATTAACTAGTTAAAAAGTTAAAGTTAAGTTAAAAAGTTAATTTTTTTTAAACTTTTTAACTTATAACTAGTTAGTTTGTTTACTAATTAACTTATGAACTTAACTAGTTTAATTTACAGTTGAAATAACTTAGCTATTCTCGGTTGATTTAAAAAAAAAAACCAATAAGTTAAAAACATTTTGAAATTTTTTGTTTATACGTAAATATTACTATATCAATGTAAAATAAAAATAATCCAATACTATAATAACACAAACATGTCTGTACTTTTTCTTGATAACATAATTTTGTGAATATTAATATATTTTATTCATTAGAAAGGCAATAAGCTATTATCATATTTTTATAATATTAGATGTTTGCAGTTCAAATAAGTAATAACAATAATTTATTATCGATAAGAGAAATACAGCTGACCACCAGATTCTGAAAATTGGAAAGAAAATTATTATTATGACATTCAATTGCTATACGATATAAAACAATTTATTTGTTAAATGTTGAATTCTTAATTTGAGATGAGCATAGTTTAATTTAATGAATAATAAAAAAAAGTAAAAGGGTATACAGTGCACATTATGATAAAAGTTAAATCAAATTGATTTATAATTTATAAATTAGAAACTAGAAAGACACATTCACTCTTTATGTGATTTACTTAAAAAAAAAATATATATTAACTTTTTTTAAACTGAGTTAAGTTAATTTTTTTTTCTATATTAACTTTTAACTTAACGAGTTAAGTTTATAATTTGTTAACTGTTAACTTTTAACTTATCGATCTTGTGTCCTCTTAACTTAACTTAACTTAACTTGAGTTAATTATTTTCATTAACTTGCCCACCTTCGCATATATATATATATATACGTGCAGGTATAAGTGGGCATACATAGGTGCGTAATAATGTTACAATATACGGCTTGGACACGACTCGCGGGGGAGGTGTTTCGGAACAATAATAAGCGCCAAGTCCGAAGCGCACCGCAGTGCCTGACCATCGACAAGTCGTTATAATATTAATATCGTTATAATAATAACGGTAGTACAATTATTATGATTATGATTATAATAATGCGACGACGTCGGCAGCCAGTAGCTGGGGCGTTACGGCGATGCTCGTGTAGGCGATGACGATCACTATGGTAATGGTAATGATAATGATATACAAATACGCGTGTGTGGGATCGAGTGAGCTCTTATACGGATTTAGGTCGGCACATGATATAATATTATTCCGCGCGCAGCGGTGGTACTAAAATCTCATTAAAACCGAATCGTACCGGCCGCACAGCCCAAAAGGATATTTTAACGTGATCCCAAACAAACCGCACGGTGCAGATACGATGTATATAATACATACAGAGTGATTCAAAATCTATATTTTAACGGACGTTTTATGTTATAGGTATAATGAAAATAGTGAGAAATATATGATAAAAGAGTTTTTTTGATTTAGAAACATCTATTATATGATTTCATAGTTTCATAACAGTTTTAACAATATTTTAGGGGATTTTTAGGGAGTCGACTTTAGGAATTCAAATGGGAACATATCTTTTTTTTTTTTTTTGCCAACATTATGTGAAGACATTTGTTACCTGCGTTTTAGTGCATGAACAACATTGATTAATGTACAACTATATGCTTAAGAGCTATTTAAAAAAGTATAGGTTTAAATTTGAATTTCTAAAGTTGACCGACATAAAAAACCCCCCTAAAGTATTGTAATCAATTATAAAAATATGAGATCATAACAAGTGTCTCTAAATCAAAAAAACTTTTGTATCGTATATTGTTCACTGTTTTGAACAATTATATGACAAAATGGTCGTAACATGAATTTTGAACCACTCTGTATGTGTATTATATCCACCTAGATGTACACCCTACATGTGTATGTGAAAAAAAACATGCACATATTATATTTGTTTATATTATGTACTTAACATTTCCATACTGCTCGACTCGTGTAGTAATAGTCTGCTAACTCCGTATTGCCCTAATATCGCATTCGTTTTGTTTATTTATTTTTTCCAAGCGCGCCCGCGTCCGCCGCCGGTGCGAATTCAAATTAAGGACACAGACGTACAACAGGACCGCAATCGAATAAAAACGAAAAACCTGCGGATAGAGTTACGGTCTCCCAGGAGAATCACTGTAACGCGTCTATTGTACCCCGAAGAGTGACAAAAAAGTGCACTTAAGTATCCTTCGGTTGATGAAAATGACATAACACGTCACGGTAGGTACGTGACAACTATCCGTTGTATTTACATGTTAAAATTACGCGTTTGATACCATTAGGTATATTTTTGATCGTGGTTTATAACGCATAATAATTAGGCGATCATTTGGTCTCAACATCGTAGTTTAATTCACGCTTCCTCCTAATTCAATGATATTTTGTACGACATTTTTGGCGACTTATTCAAAATAAATATTATCACTACGTAGACAATTTTCAACACCAATTAAATTGTCATCAAGTGTATTTAAATACATTTCAACCATATTTTGCTGAATTAAGTTCTATGCAGTTATTATTTTTACCATACGTTCAATATTATATTTCACACAATCTTAAAAGTCAATCAATATATTTTACGATTGATTGAGAGAAAACCCATTTGATTGTATGTGATCAAACACTAGCCCAGCCTTAATATTTTGGAAACTGATCGGATGCGACCACTTATTGTTTTTATCGAGTTGATAAATATACAAATATATAGGTAACTAAAATAATCTTTTCCTAGATCAAACTCTTCGGGATTTAGCTTTATTATTATTTGAGAGGCAAATTCAAAATACATATTTTCTGAAATTGTTTTATTATAAACATCATTGAGCCACAAATTCAAATAATGTAATTTTACAATGCAAAAATCAAATAACTTATTCCGAAATATAATCTAATGGTCAAAACTAGAAAATTTAACATACTATAAACAGAAAACATAAAAAAAGCTGTTATAGCACAACAACGGTTTTAACAAGCTGAATTCATAAATATTGATTTCAAAGATAATATTTTCGATGACGATAATAAAAATATACGATAAGTGTTAGTTTTGAAAATTTCACAGGACTTCAATAATATTTTACGATGTCATAATATGAACCTTTTTTTATTTATAATGTACCCAATATTCTGCGAAGTGCCTTTAAACATAATATTCGAATATGTTTTTAAATGATTTCTAAAATACCGAAAATTGTCTGTCATAGTTCTTACAAAATACCACTAATATAAAATATCGTGAATGCACATTGTTCTCTTATTATTATTTTAGTATAAATAGTTTTCAATTTCAATATTTATTAAAAGAGTCGTTACCTGCTATCACACGATATTATTGTTTAAGATCAACTAGATAATTTCTTAAAAGTAAGTAGGTATACTGAATATTATATATTATTTAGTTTTTAAAGTGCATAAGAATTAAATTGCAATCATTGACCTTATAATATAGTAAACTAGCACTTTCACTACTCTATATTGAATAACTTTGAAAATCATATTTATGTTTGAAACATTTAAGTAGGATTAAAGTATAATATAAGAACGTTTTAGTAACGGATACGCTATTGACATTAAACACGTGCTGGTCGATGAAAATGTAAGTAAGTAGGTACCTACGATAGGAGTAAAAGAGCAATGTGGGCAAGTACAAAGTTATAAGACGATTAACAAAAGTTAGGGTTTCGAATATATAGGTTGAGTGTAGTATAGTAAGAAACCTGCTATAAAGAAAAGGAAATTTTCTCTAAACGATGTAAAATGTAGATATTTATTGTTAACAATATTGGGTTTCTTAAAAAAAACAGTTATTTGGAAATTAAGTGTTTATATTCCAACTAAAAGCGTTGTACACGTGTTTTCTATTCACTAGCCTGTACATTTATAATATTATGTTAATTCGAACAACATTAATCATACTAATAAAGAGAAGTTTGACAGTAAAACGTGTGCAAATCATGCGATGACTTATTTTACATAGATTAAAATTCAGTGATTACATGCTTTAATTAAATGTACTGTGTGTCTATATCCAAGTAATAACTTTTGACATACTCGATCAATACACATATTATGTTAATAAAATTATTAACTTCATACGCGATAATTGTATTAATATAACACCAGCCTTAAAAGATTGGGTATTGTAGTATCGAACTTAACATATTATATTAAGAATTATTATTATCAAACGTGTATAATACACAAAGATTCAATTCCCTATAAAATAATATTTCAGTATCGTATGTGCAAAATAAATTATGTACATACATTCTACATTCAAGAAAATATAAGAATTAACAACTCAAAATTTAAAATTTAAAGTTTAATTTAATTTTCATTTTGAAATACATTTTATACTTTATTTATCTAAAATATGTGTAGGTAGGTACATATCATTTAACCTCAGTGATAAACTCTAGGTACATGTACGTGTTATACATTAATAGAACATTGATATATTTTTTTCTTTTTTGAAACCATACAACATTTCTAAACTTTCTTTACATTTTTTTTTCATTATTCTCAACAACAAAAAAATTATATTTATGAAAGATTGTTCAACAAAAATAAGATTAAAAATCCAACAGAGTAATGAAAAACTCCAACTTGTCAAAAATGAATTCTTATAACATTTGAAATCGATAATAACATGTCCAAAAAATAAATATTAAAATGTTTAAGTCGTTTTCAAGCATTTTATGGGATGATTTCAAAATCGTTGAAACTTTTGTACTTACCTAATGAATTATTTCTAACTGAATATTTAAAATACTATTATATACAATAACGTTTACAGAAGCTATTCCAAACTTATTTCAATTAAATGTTTGAGTACTCTCAATACCCTTTTATAAATTGTGGATTAAATATTTTTTCTCTGGAGTTTTCATAGCACTGTATCATTCGTTCATCTGTAATACAATTTAAAACATAATATAATTCTAACTTCTAAGTATAGCAAATTAACATTTTTCCATTTTATTTACATAAATGAGGGTCATAGTTGCATATAATATGTATTATGCTGTAGTATGATCATTTTAAATTGCATACATAATAATATATTGATATGTTAATTGTGTTTATTGATAATTAGCCAATAATACACATCCCTATATCTATAGAAAGTTTAATTTTTATGTGGGCTTATTGTCAGTATAAGTTTCAACTAATTCATTCATCAAAATGTGTATACAATATGCATACATAAATATATATTTATCTTCGAAAATATTTAGTAAGACGGTTGAATTTTTTAGTGTTCTGATAATAATGGTGATGATTTTATAATTATATTAATTTTTTTTTTTACATTTATTAGAAATATTCAATCTGTAATAATGGTTACAATAAGCATATTAGCTGAATTTACATGTTTTTGAGTGCGTGAGGTGAGTAGTTACCCAGCAGTAACACCCGACTTGATATTAATTATATTTATAGTTAAAAAATGTACTTATATTTAAAGTTTTTCCAGTCTACATATAATATGTATATGTATGTAATATTTGTGATTGTTTGAAGAATATTGAATGGTATACTATTCATTGATAGGATTTAGACCTAAACTTTCGGTACTAAAATCATTATTTTAAGTTCATCTCCGTGTTGTCCGTACTATTTGCGTTTACCTAAATGAAGAACAATGAACGTTATCTACATCGCGACATTGACATTTCATTTATTAATTTTACAATAGAGAATGATAACGTACAGACGCATAATAATTAATTTCGTGATTTTTAAATATTCATTACTGTACATACCATTATACCGAGTGTAATATATTAATATGATGAAATGTGAATTTAAGTTTGAGTTCGAAAAAATCGTATCTACCATCTGAAGTTTCAGATAATTTTAATTCATACGTAAATACAATTACTTCATCATATTACGTCGTTACTATATTACTCTCAAAATCATAGTATTTAATATTATGATGATACACAATACACAGCAGACAATTTATTGTATTCCCGTATGAATGTAGTCGTATTATCTTGAGTTAATGGAGATTTAATGAATTCTTGGTAAAATAATTAATTAACATTCTAAAATAGTCCATCAAATGTAGTATGTTATTATATTATTTTATTTTATTAATATTTAAATATTCAAACGAAAGTTTAAGATATACGCATAGATTATTGCTTTTAAGTTTTAAGAAATATATTATTTGTGCATTTGTTTGACAAACAGACAGACCAATAACCAATAGTGTGCACCAATCGATTTAAATTATATGTTTAAATGTACTATTATTATTATTATTATTATTATTATTATTATTATTATGTATTTCGTAATGTGGTTATACTTTATGACTTATGAAATAATATTATAAATGCAATCCACAAGCAGAGTTTCATGATATAAAACAATACATTGAGGATACTTGTCAGGTAAATTATTATTACAATCAGGTATATATTTTTTTTTACTTATAACTTACCGGAGGCCTATAAAGAAATAACATTTGTTATTGTTGTACTTAATTTTACCTCTTCAAAACCCCATTCCAATCAAAGATAATCCAGTTGACATTTTCAGTGTTATCTCTTACTTCTTAACCTGAATAGTGAACACTATGTACTCAAAACAGTCGTTAATAAAGTTTATATCATTTTTTGTAATATCGTGAATGAAAACTCCAGTAGTATATTGCTAATCGAATGATCAAAGTAAACACAATAATTAGGTTGACATATATAAATATATAAGTCAATAGTAGTTGAAAAATAAAAAAAGGTGGACTAGTGGGTACCTATCTGCGGTATAGTATTTGTCCAGCATGTCATTGTGATGGATGCATTTTTATTACCCAAAATGTTTATGACAGAAGAAACACACTGACATCATTGTAAATACGATTCGCTTCAGTCAGAATAAAAATGTGAATATGGAAAATATTAGGTATACGCCTTTTTAAATATTGTTTTTTTTTTTTTATGACCAATTTATATATTTATGTAAACTAAACATTAGAAAATAGAATATTAAAAAAAAAAATTAAATAGCTTTTCATAAAAATGTATGTGGTAGTTGTTTGAGTACCTATTTATGGTCTTATTACTACTATGAATACGACTACGTTTGGCAAATTTATAATTAATGGTCAAAATTAAAATTATATTTAATGGTCAAAATTAACTGTTATAAATTTATAATAAAATTGTTCAAATTTTTTTTACCATTTTTTAAACTAAAATTAAAAATCTAAAATTCCTATACATTTTTTTATAACATTAAAAGTGAAATATATTGATACTCTGAAACGCAGAAATTGCACGTACTGGATTTTAGAGGACGGTGGATTGGTAATTAATAATTTTAAATTTTTTCAATCATAGTTTGATTAATTTAAACAATAAAAATACACGTTTAAAAATATTCATTTTTTAGATGTTTTAAACTACATATTTTTAATTAAATATTCAAATAAAGAAAATTAATTTTTGACCTTTAATTAAGCTGAGTTAAACATTTTTGATACATATTTTATGAGTATAACATTGATTCTTTTTTTTTGCTTGTCAATGAGCACTATTGAATTATCAAAAACTATAAGTAATAACGTTTGAGATAAGAAATTCGATTGTGACGTTGTTTTGTGGAATATCCAAATTTGAAAAATATCTATATTGATTAAGACATATTTCATAATTTATTTAAACGTATCCAAGTGTAAAACACTTGGTTTCTCTATCCTTCAGCGTTTTTTTTTCTATATAATACAGACTAACGCGGCGTAATGTATAGGCAATATGGCTACATTACAGTGTAGGAGCGAACGACAACAATTTGAATGCTCTACGTCCATGAACTTGGCCCACCGACATAAACATATCAATCTGAAAATTATACCAATATATTGCGAGAACTTGCAGGTATACTTCTGGAATTCGCAAATAACTTTTACACATTCCACAGGAGAGTGGGCCAACGTCATGTAGCCCGCCGACTTCTGATTTTGCCGAGATTGGTGTCAAAATCTTTATTTTAATTTGCGAGTATTTCAAAGTTTGGTCCCGGAATTCGAGAGTCATCCAGTACTTAAATACGAGCTTTCAAAGTTCTGAAGTTGGCCCACCCACCTCATAGCATTAGCTAATTAGGTACCTTGCCACTACCATTAGCTAACATTATGCCGCCATAAGTCAGTTCGATGCCGCCATATAGTATCGTCATATTATACGGTAATATTACCGATATCTACATGTAATTAAAACCATTTTCTAAGGTCAAAATGCAGGCAACATGATTTTTTTGAGACGAAAACACCAAAAATGTACTGAAAGAAATATATAGTTAGTATTTTTTATTTTTTAATTTTTTTGAAATATTAGAACTAGCAAATACAGTAGTCACAGTGACGTTTGTTATACGTTTAAAAATATGCACAATATAAAATCATATGTATTTAAAAAACTCTTATCGTTTTTCGCATAGTTGATACTTTTATTGCGCGTATCACCCCGTCGGCCGAAAAATTATCATCTAAAAATAAAATGATCGGTTTGCAGTGTATGTCGAACGTGAATGAGAATGGCGCGAGAGAGAAAGATCTGCACTGAGATTTTGAGGAACATAAATCAACTGCAGGCGGGCCTGGGCTTGCTTAGAAATAATAGTAATAATAATGAAGACGATTATAGCGGAGAGGAGAGGAAAAAATCGTCGAACAAAACGAACGTCGCGGCGGGCTGCGATAACGGCGGCGGACGCACGATATTGATGCGTTACAATTATTATTATTATTATTATTATTATTGAATATATTATTATTATATTATAATATTGTCATGGTCGTATAACAATGAGAGCTTCACGGCGGCGGTAGCAGCAGCGTGGTGATCGCGGCCCGTCTTTTGCAGTCGAAAAATCAGTCGGCCGGCTATGAATTAATAACGGACTCGATTCATTGCAGTAGGAGTGGAGGGAGGGGGGGCACCGATCACGTCTTCCTTTGACGCACTAGGTTACCGAGGAACATAAGAACGGCGAGGTGTCGTGAGTAAGTAAATGCATTTAAATAATATCTGCATAATATTCGTCATTTTGTCATTTCAACAGCCGACATGATTCGACGGTTATATATTTTATTATTTCGGTAGCCGCGGAGCATAATGTCGGAGGTGAAAGTCCCGGGATACTCGGATCTCGAGTATTAAAGACGATATTATCAATATTAATATTTTATTAACAACTAATCAAAGACGAAAACCGTGTTCGATCATTGCGTTCTCTCGCGATTTTCCTCCCCCCCCACCCACGATCTCTCGTCCGCGTTATCTCGAAGTGCTCTGCCCCCACCACTCGCGAGCCCTCCCACGCACACTCCCACTCCTCCCTCGATGCAAACGAAATCGTGTACATACGGCACAATACATCGCGCTGCAGTGTCATCGGCGAGCAACGAACATTATTGTTGCACTCCGTTCATGCACCGTCGACATAATCTCGGAATACTTTTTTTTTTATATTTCGCTCGGTTCGCGTTCAAGTCCGATTCGTATAAAAATACACCTCTAGTGGACCCGGAGAGAGCAATAACGCGTTAAGCACACACTCCGGTGGGACCCACGACCGCCAACAGTTAATAGTCGTGTGCGTATATTATATATATATACACACAACTACACAAGCCCGGTCGGCCCGGTCGCGATTTCCTTTTCGCGTTTTCCCCGTCCAGCGGACGCGGTTCATTTGCGATTCGAACGGCGTACAGGTGTGCGCATATACGACGCACACACACACACACACACACACACACACACACACACACACACACACACACACACACACACACACACACACACACACACACACACACACACACACACGCCCACTCATTATGTACATTATATCGCACGGCGAAACGTGTACGGACCGCCGTACAGGGTGATTCTCTCAGAGCGATTCGGCGAGCATACCTATATCGTATAATTCAACCGGCCATTTATATTTTTAACGATCAACACCGAGATCGAGGTTATTTACTATATCGTTGTCTACGATCGCAATCATTCATTTCGTCGCAATATAGAATGGAGCGATAACGACTTTTGATTTTCAATATTATATTATATTATTCTCGTGTCGTTATACTTATAGGCAGTATATTCCGTGACGTCTATACGGGAAAGTCGGTTTGAAATGTTTTCCCACCGTTACTAGGAAAACGAACCGTAGACACGCGCACAGTACTATAATTATAATATCATATCGGCGAGCGAAAGCGGTTCGATACATTTTTGACATCCTGTACTGGCAACGAGGTCCTATACTTCTCGGCTTTCACACCGGGTCGCCCGGGTGCGGGCTGTGACCGTAAGTACGTATTATATAGGTACTACCCTTTTAATCGACTGTACGATCCCTCTTTATACATATATATATATATATATATATACTTAGGTGTGTATATACATATACGTCATTATGTACTATAGCGCAGCCTGCAGGACGACGACGGCGGCGCCTCTTGCGAATAGGTATATAATAATGCAACACTCGATAATTACAATTCGCTTTCCACCCTCCGCAGGCCGCAACGACCGATTGTAAAGGCGCGGCAAGGGGAGGTCTACGACGTTTCAGCCTTTATATTAATATTATTACGCGCTGGAAGCGGTCGTAGAAACACGAACGGACCATCGCTCCTACGTGTGCGCGTCGTGGCGTTTAATCGTTGTACAACGATTTCGGCCCGCCATATTTTGCTGGTCGGATGTGACGTACACACGACTGAAATTTTACCTGCTGCAAATGAGTACCCGAGTCCGCGCGAGCATTTCAATCGTACAGGTCGTAAAATGTCACACTCTGTAATGCGATGCATTTGTGCAAACGTCACACAGTGTAATATTATTACACAACGCGAGTTCGGCTTAATGTGCTCGCAGCCCTCCAGCCTCTGTGATACGAGGAACCAATCGTTCGAAAATGGACCTAAACCCATACCATTTATGCGTGATGCGTACTTAATGTTCAATTCATTTTGTATTATAGAACCATGTTGGTCGCACTTAATAATTATCGAATTACTTTAGTCGCTCAAGCTAGTACAGTCGACTACCAATGGTCTCTTTTTCCTTGTATTTTGTTTTTCAATATAATAATAGTACATAAAGAGCACAAATTGCATTAGCTTTATGAAATCTGTAGACTGTAAGTTTGACCGTAAAATATGAACTAAAGAAATAATTAATACGTAATCATTATTTGTGTTTGTAAAATTTCATAGACAATGTATTAAGAATAGCTCAAAGACACATTTTATATCTGTATAATTTCTACAGTAAATTATTATGCTTAGTATTTCGTAATGTATACGATTTGATGTCATTATTAATACAAAATTAATGGAACCTGTTATAAATCTATTTTTTTTTTTAGAAAGTTTATAGTTTGAATTTTTTGTGAAAAGTATTTTTTTTTACGATATTTAAAAAAATACTATGTTTCATGCAACATATGTTTTTCATTGGCATATAGAGCACACATCGTTTATTTAAAAATAAAATTGAAACTCACATTAAGTTTTTATTTTTTATTTATCGTAAAACTAGATTTATATAGGTTCTTTTTAAGAATTACGTCTTTCTAAATTGAATAATACACCAATATTTTAAATTAAGTCTGTTGGGCTTGAGTTATTATTTTACCCATATGGTTTAGTTTCTTTGTCCACAAATTAATAATACATTGTTAAACGTATATGAATTCAAAAATAATATTTTATTTATGTTAAAAAAAAACAAACAAATCAACAATTCAGCTTCTATAGACGTACACACCAAACATAATTTGACACGACTATTGGCACTTACTGTGGCTTGGTGAGGTGCAGTCGTAGGTAAGGTTAGGTTAATCTGCGGTTATCTGCACAATATAAGATTATATTAAGAATCATAGTTACAAATCAACAACTCACACCCTAGGCACAGTAAACAATATTGTTAAGTAATTACGATTTTCGCATCATCTTTCTTTAACTTATTACATAACCTCCCATCACAGCAGTCGAACAGCATATCATTTCTTGCGTCACAAAATTTGATAGACAAAGAACATGCTTTCAGAATATTCAAAGAAAATACTCCATTGTTCCATTTATTGAATATGTTAACAAATACAATAAAGCACACTGCAAACTCAAATTTCTTCGAAAATAAAATATCGGAAATATACTGACAAACATTTTTCTTACCAAATCGATTTGTATAGGTATAGGTACTCGAAAGAATCAGCATTCTTATAAGACATAATATTATTATATCATTGTCAATATTGATATTGACTCAAGAACGGAACATAATGAATTCTTAGAATTAACATCCAAACAATAAACACAATATATTTATCGCAATCACTATATAGGCATCAAAGGAAACATAAATTAATATTTTAAAGCTTTATATATAAAATTCTTTTAGTCAAGGACTATGATTTTTACTTAAAGCCTCCACTCAACCCGAATTAAGTTTTAAAAAAATGAAAAACTATTCACAAGTCATTCGTCTTACTTTCCACTCTTTCTCTTTAAAATATAACAACATAATAATTCATAATTTTTACATTTAATTATTCACGATTACTAAGTTACTGTCTACTGATAAGCGATAAATGTACGAATAGTTTTTAAAAATCTCCAGTTACCTACATAAAAATCTGAATATCGAATTATAATTTAGAAACCAGGAAGCCAAAATAACGAAACTGCATAATTTCATATTTCAAAATACATCTGATCGCATTAACTGAACACATTGCTTTTTGTCTACGATGGATAGAATTACAAATATTGATTATTTTATACCATTTTTAAATTAAAAATAATACATATTTCTCTCAACTATATGTTACGAGGAACGGCATCAATCAATTTCTAATGAAAAAACCTTAAGACGTTATTTTCTAAAGCCATATAATAATGGGTTTGGAACATTTTTTTACTTAGAAAGAGGAAATCATTTTTTAAAGCGACTCAAAACCAAAATGTTGAATTTGTATGTATATCTTGAAATATGCGTCATAAACATCACAGCAACCGTTAAAAACGTCTCACTAAAAAGTGATTTTGTATAATACACTTTTTAAAGCCATTTCTTAACAGATTTGAAATTTATTTTTTAGTATCAGAGGAGGTCATCTTATAAAGTGTCTAAAAACCAAAATTAAAAATGAAGGGATTTGTGTTCTATATGCTAGTCGTTCCCAGTTTAATTTAACAAGGTAAGTAGTTATATAAATATATATATATATATTTTTTCAGTTGTTTTGATTTATTGAACAGAAAACAAAAAAACTATTTTAATTTCATCCGTTTGATTTAGAAACGTTCACTTGTTGTTAATAATAGTTTAGTGAATTAATTTATTTTCGGAATAATTTTTTCATCCCATCTTCTACTTAAGATATACGTGAAGGATTTTCGTAATTTTTTAGCCATTATTATACCATTATACTGTTAGGTCTTCAGTTATTTTCTTAGGATAGACATAAACAAAACAAAAAAACGTCAAGTAGATAACCACTCTACTGTACCTTAAATGTTGAGTATAACTCGCCATTGTATTATAGACTATAGTAGTCATAGATGTATTAAATTTTCACTCAATGATACATCATTGCATTCTATAAAAACACTTTTTGTATTTTTGATAACCTTAGTTACCAAACAATTTCATTACTTTAATGATAGTATTAAACATTTTAACGAAGTAACGAATTTTTTTTTAAATTAGGCACTGAGAAACAAGTACATACATTACTGTAAATTCAATACGATCTTCGCTTTGCTCGTAATCTAATACCGTTTAAGGCCGTAATGGTAGAGATGTGAAGACGATTAGTTGTTTTGAGCGGACGTGGTAAAATATGGATGCAAATGGCTGCTGAACCCAGTTCGTTGTTTGGAGTTAGGAGGGGAGGGGGTGGTCAACAGACCAGAGGTCATCACGAATCCTAATGTCCGCAGGAACGATGACGAGAAACAACGACGACAATGTATAATCACAATAATAATGGGATACATAATAAACAGAGCATGACGTTTTAATGGTGTGTCCCGCGCCATACCGGTATCGAATTCGAAAAGGCAAATTTAATTAGACCTCTAATCCTTCGTTCCTATCCCATCCGCGGCCGCTGTCGCCTGACCCGCAGACCTCCGGGACCCTGCAGCAATAACATTCTCACCGCCGCCGCAGTGACGCAACAACATACTTCGATTACCCTCATCCCCGAGACACACAATAGGAAATTAATTTTAAACATTGTATTACACTACCGGATATAAAGACCGATTCATATTGTCTACGTGTGTACTTATATAAATGCGTATTATACAAAAGATCAGGAGGTCAACTCCTCGTCGGCACAATAACGATATTACCATCCCTAAAAATCGCACCCCCTATCACAGCCGTTGCCACTCTGCACGCCACTGCTGAATTCTCGCTTACTCGGTTTCCTAATGTTTTGACCTTAGCAACGGTGGAGGCCCGTCGTGATAATCATAGATTAAACGCGTTTGCTCTGCGATCCGACCGTCGATCGCGCACGTACCTGACACACCTTTATATTTTTGATCTTACTCTTTACCCCCGATGGACGACCGAAACAATGATTTTCCACGGTCCAAAGTTATTCTTAAAACGGATAATAAATTATTATACATACCAAACATGATTTTCAATCAACCCAGTTTGTACATAATATTGTCGTTGAGCTTGTCGTTGTGAATTTTTGGATTACAAGTGAAATGGTTAGGTATTTAAAGTGAACCGTATATAGTCGTGACTCAGAGGCAGAAAAACAGACACGATGAGATATAATCTTGTCGATTTATTATCATTGAACCATTCTCAATTCGATCGTAACGCTTAAGTATTTCGATATTGTTTTCTCAATGGATAGTGCCTCAATGCCGAAATATTGCTTGTAAAATATTACCTGAAACAAAATCAATAATTTCTATTAAACTAGTGTTAGCGAGGAAACAATATAATATCCCAACACACAATTCGTAGAAAGTAAATTTATTGGTTTTTGTGCCTATATATAAAATATTTATATGAAATAGTTGTATTATGCGTATACATATAATTGCATGTAATATTTAATACCTTCGATAAAATATCATTTATTATTTTCATCCTATTAAAAAAGATTTAAAGATACATTGTAAGTATAGTAGTATTCTAAAATTGTATTTTCATAACAGTTAAATAATACAATCATCTATTATTCTAAGATTACAATCTATTAAAATTAATACAAATATTTTTTTTAAATCTATCTAATACTAAATATACCAATTAGGTAAAACAGTAAATTCATTAATCACAAGACTTAATTAGCATTGCTTGCAGCAGATATTCATTATTTTATATTTATTAAAATAAGATTATTTATTTATTTATTTAATTAATATGCTGCGTGTGCCATGTGCCTATTAAATATAATAGACCTATGACCTTTTACATGATATACAATTTTAGATTAATACATTTTGCAGACTTGTAGCACAGGTACAATATAATTAGAACTAATTAATTCAGTGTCAATCATGTGATCAAAAAGTGATACCTTTGACTTGATGATTTGGCCCAACCATACATTGTATACTGTTTAATTATTACTTTATATGGTGTAATTAAACATTGACACGTAGTAAGGGGACGAATTTTGTGATGACCGTAGCGTGAAGATAAGATAGATTAATTCCTCCATAACTGCATGAAATAAAATATTGAAAATACGGCTATGTTATAACTTAAACAAATGCCAATATTACTAAAAATTATGTCAACCAATGAAATTTAAAATTATACAATTAAAACTTTTACATTTTTATTAAATTTAGATTTATCGATTTCTCAACTAAAAAATGTAATCACTTGTATAACACGACACTCAGTTTAAATACTTTCATTTTAATGCATCGAAGATACGAACTCTGCAGAATATAAGAGGATAAATTTAATTGTTTTAAAAAGACAAGCCACAGACTTGAAATATGCAAATTAAAACGACAAATACAGATGTATTCAATTCACGTCCCTAATTTTGGCATTTGAGTAATGTTTATTAATGATCACAATATAATTACAAATTAATAACAAAAAGTGTTAATAGTGTGTTGCGATTATAAAAGAGTATTATTCACAAATAAAATATGCATCTCAATACACACATCTCCTCAAAACTGTGAATTCGTAAAACGCATTATGAGTCCATAATAATATGGGATATTTTTAGTTTTATTCAAGGTGGCTCCAAATCCATTTAAATTGTGACAATGCTTAATGTGTATTATTAATATTATCTTCTGTATCGAGCACGATATTAATTAATTATTGATAACGAACAAGGACGTTATTTCACCACTGCTTTGATTATGTCTATCACCAGGATTAATCTAATAACAATTTATAATATACTTACTCGTGTAGCTAAAACAGACCACTACAGTGAACCTTTCACAGCTGGTTTTCACTATATTCTACAGACCTTGCAGGCTCGATTTCGTATAGTGTACTATGCCAGAATGGTAATACGAAGGCGAACTGTATGCGAATATAATGGCAGTGATGTCTTGACCAAAAAATACAATAATCTATACATCTTACCCTATAACCCCGCACCAAAAATTCACATTGATCGGACGAGTAAACGAGCGCCCTCTATAGTTGGCCGCTTTCCATACACTCGTTGCTTGTCTAGTAGTATAAGGTCGAGCGACGAATGACGATAGAACAAGCTGCGCAAAGATTTCAAGGGCCGATATACGCCGACGGGTAAACGACCGTATATGGGGCGCACTCATAGAGAAAACAATGCACCCATGTACTGTGGTTATCGGTTCGTGGAAAGCGGTTTTCGCGGTAGGATCGAAAAGTTTGGGCTCGGTTGCGGCGGTGACGTTATAACTTCAGAATAACGGTTTTATAAATATAACCTTAAAACTTTGCGAAACGCAATTAACGGCTTACGTGCGCTTTTAAAACTCCAGCCCCGTCTACTATCTATGCCTGAAAACCCTGCACCTGCCTGCCCACGCCAACTATGCACTCGCATAATATTATATATACCGCCTTCTCTAGATAGATTTTGTAGCCGTAATATATTATAAAAGCACAATCGAAAAACCTCTTGCTGTCTCGATTTAAACTCTTCCAAGTGCGTTTCCAATAATAGTTCTGCTACTTACTTGGCTGCAACCGCGCCATAGTTCTTGTAGTTTGCACACGACGAATACACTAAAATAATAATTTAAATTGCCTGACAACTCTGTTTCCGACAGTGAAACATATTCTTATAGTTCCGTCGGGGCACCATCACGTGTTATGACATTTCAACCCATTCACCGACTACCTCCTTATCGTTACTTTTGTTTACTGTATTGTTTCGTGACCATTCACTAATCCTCGGAGTGAATAAACACCCTCTTCTATTGTAGCGCTATAGCTGACCAATCGAACCATTGTACGAGGCACTCGATTCTTCTGACATTATCATAAGGGTTTCGTTCAGACTTCCCAGTTTGTCTCACTCGAAGACAGCTCTTCGTCAAACTACACAATGATTCCACGTTAAATTGCCACAAAACCATTTTGCTCCACCGTATCCCCTGGGCATATTCTTCGTCTAATGGTTATTAGCTCTTTATATCAGTTTGTTACGCCTCTATTTAATGCTCTCCTGCATTCACTTAATGCTTAAACTTACTGTCTTTTTCACATTCAAGTCGTCCGTCATTTTATTCATATATTCCCCGCTCTACGAATATACCTATCCTTCGACATGACCCGCAATGATTGCATCAAATACAGTTTTATTATTTCGTGTCTTTTGTCCAATCATCATATCTCCGCTTATTGAATGCGTTAACATGATTTGAATAGGTATCAAATGTTGTTTAATGTATTTAATTTTTATTCTTTAGCCTATTCCTCTTAATAGGGTAAGGAATCTCCCCTTATTCGCCCGATTTGTTTTGATATCAATTCGATTTATAAATTTTATTCCACATTAATTGCAATGTTAAATACAGTATTGGTATAACTAAATAAACAGCGAAGCACTTGCGCTTCCGCATACTATCTTTGATTTATTTATTTCTAACTTGATTGTCAAAAGCGGTCATAGGGGGGTTTTAGACTGCTATTCGAACGCATTGGGTTCAGAGCGTGCACGGCGGCTATTTTCATTTGGTCAAACTCATTCAGAGATAAACGCTGGTTCGGTTAATGACACTGTCGGGGCGTGTTATATCAATGTTAAGTATCCTCTCATCTTCAAATCTAATATCGAACACACACACTCACGCGAACAACAATAATAATAATATTATTTGCGATGTAATTTAACGCACGAGCTTTCGTAAATGAACGTAAACACGGTGGTTACTAAACTCGCATATCACGACAATCGAACGAATGTATACGGTTCGCGATATAACATTAAACTCTTATTCGACGCTGTTTAAATACTTAGTTATGTGTCATGCGAACGGGCCGTAATGATTGTTGAGCTTATCACAATATCAAAACTTGTATCTACCCACGATGAATTATATTAGTTACAGTTTAAATCGTCCACACCACACGTCTTGTGTTTAATGTGTGCTGGTAGGTCTATATAATGTATAATTTATAATGCTACGTGACAACGTCCCCGCGAATTTCGTCAACCACACGACGGTGTTGCGGCCGGTACACGATGAACGCATTGTTTTAATATCGTGTCGATCGTTCATCTGACAAAATTACTTTCCCAACTAATGCTGCTATGACACTCGAAACTTCCAGAACGTCTCCGTAATGAAATTATGTTACTTGGTGGTTTGGATACGTTTATGCCTACATGTACGGTGAAATACCTTTGATTATCATGTATATCGGCGGTAAGCCAACTACACTCAGTCTTACTTGAAAAATAGATAATTTTGAATTTTGTATTATAAATAACAAAGACCTGAGGTATAAAAACTGCGAAGTCTTAAAAATAAATTGTGTACATTTTCATGATTTATACGATAATTGTACACCTATTGCTTATCATTGTCTGTGTTGCAGGTTGAGAATGTGTATAGTTTTGAATTTTCCAATGGTCAATAAAAACAAACGGATAAACGAATTGTTTGGGTTCGTTTAACAATGCGTGTCCACGACGGAAATCAGATATTTCTTTGTACGGTAATACATAATTTTAATAATATTATTATGTATTAAATCATTTTTTATTTTTATTTTTAATATTTGTAATTTGATGTGAATATTTTTTATTTATTCTACGAATATATTGTTACAAATGGTTATTTTATGACAAATTCAACTTTGAAAAATAATTACTTGGTGATATCTTATAAAAACAAATATTATTCATAAATAATATAATATACACAAAGTAGACCTCTTAAATTTAATATTAAGATTTATTTCAAAAAACGACAGAATGGGAGGCTTGAGTCTTTGCCTCACTTATTTGCCAATATTATTTGCATTTAACCACTTATGAATAATAAGCAATACAATTAACAACGTGTTAAGTCATGATCAGGGAGATTAAAAAAAATCTATCTCTTTGCTTCCATGGTTATATTTGTATGCTAGAAGTATCAAAAATAAATCGACACGTTCCAAAGATTTTATAGGTTTCCATAAATTATAATACCATCAAACGAAAGATATTTAACTATAAATGAAACTATGATACCATATCATAACAATTGAACAAATATTTCAATTTGTATTAGGCACCAGTATTTTGTAAATAACGAGGGATGTCACCAAAATTCGTATATTAAACCACAAACTACATAACTATTTTTGATTATCGTACTCTCTTATTTGAGCCAAACTCGCCGTTTCAGCTTTGGATACACCTCAGTACCCCGCTATAGAATAGGCAATTAGATAAATTTTAACAATGCAATTTCCAAAATATAGGAACTATTGTTTGAAGTTTGCAAGTATCGTGATGGAAAAACACGCGACCATTAGCGTAATAGGTTGCATTATCCTTCGTTTTGTTTCCCTTACATGTAAACCGACCGAAGATTCGATAACACAAAACTGTGACGCAGGGTCGTTGTTTTGCAATAGTTTATGCTGCTATAGCATGCAATGTTGATATAAGAAGAGATTAATATTGTTCTGGTTCCATAAATAGCTCAGCAAGTCATCAAGGAATCAATATCGTCAAAACTTTGCAAAAATATAAACGAATAGCAACAATAATTTGGTGGATACCTATTTATACACCAATATATTATTATAATATAATTCAGCGGGAACTTCAGTCTGTCTCGAACAGTTTGTTCTACAATTACAAAGTACTCGACTATGGCGTGCCGAAGACGAATATTATGAATGTGTCGACGAGTATGACATTTTGTGAAAATAAAAAACAAACATTTTGAGGAGTGTCCCTGGCTGTTCCCTCAAACTCCGCTCGCCTAAACTTTAAATACCTACTTATACTGGCGCCTTAGAAAGTATATGAAATCAAAAATATATATTTTCATTAAATAAGTAAAAACTTAAAAATGTATAGTGGTTAAAAATGTAACTATTATTTCGAAAAACCCTAATACTCGTGGACATAATGAGTTATGAGTTAACTACTGTTAGAAGAATCGCCCTGTATGTAAGCCACTCCGTACCTATATATTTATCCGTTTCCTTATTTTTTCTGTTTTCTGTTTTCTATTCCGTCGTACACGCTCAATATTTCAATTCGGATTACCGACCGACACGTGTGTCGAATCTCTTTTTAAAATAACAACAAAAAAAAAACATTGTTACACTATACACGCTTCGATTGTGACACATCTACACGTATTGCGCGTATATGCGAGTGTATATTATGTGTGTGGAAAGCGAAAACTTGACATCGAACCTTACACATTAATTTCGAAGTCGTTTAACAGCACAGGGGGCGTTTATTCACTGCCGACCCAAAACGTTTCGACGATTTCGTGGAAAAAGTCGTCTGCACTATAATACTATCTGCAAGAGTCAAGTGGACGATATACGGAGAGTCAGATAATAGTATAACAATATTATCATATTATGTTGCGCCTTGGGATTACATGCTTTTATTTCGCGCCAACAACCTCAAGAATCAGATATTGTAAAAAATCGTGTTCGTTTCATTAATGACAGAGCGTAACAGAAATTACCTACAAATGCAATTAATTCACAATATAAGATAACTTTTAATCTTTTTAATGTCTCGAAATGTATTTATTTTAAATTTTAATGCGTTAAAAGTCTTTAACTAGGTATTCAGAAGAGGGCTATGGTAATATTTGCTCATTTCTTTTATTCAGAATCGCCAAAATAACGAGAAGTAGGTTTGATGTTAAGCTTTATTTTATATTTCGACTTTTTCCTTTGCTAAATAACACATTTTTAGATAACCTAAAAATTATGTTAATAGTTTCTCGATCAATAAATTAAGCGTCATAAAATTACACAAATAGGTATTAATAGTTGGATTTGAGTTTATTTTTCATCCCGGCCAGTTACATGAAAATACGACTGTGAAAACTGAAAACCCATAAATATTTTTAATTTAAGAATTTTAAGCTCACATAATTTTTATTTAATTTATTTAATGTTTTAATTTTTTTGATATTTTTGATATTTTAATCCAAATCCAATCTATCTTACCTATCCTTTAGGATTTTAATCCATCTAAATTTCATATTTGTAACATTTCGACCATAATTGTTTTAACCAGTTATTTTTACTGTCGATCTTTTGAACCACATCCGACTGACCAAACAGAGAGGAAAATATCCACCAGGAGAGCTTATTAAAAATCAAAGCTGAGGACTTTATTACGACAATGGAATAAAAATTTGACTCAAAATTTATTCGGGCTATCTTATTATACTGGTACTTCATTCAATTCTAAATACATTCTTACCTCACTTAACCAAACCTAACCCGAAAGACGGAAAAATAAAAACTATTCAGTTTTTAATGTATACACAATTTATCACAATATCCAGTTCGGTAAAAATAATACTCGTCAAACATCAATAATAATAAACAAAACTATATCCACGGAAATTAGGAATGTTTTATGGTCCAAAACCACAATATTCGCGAAACATTAGTTTGACAGGCCTCCGCCACAGTTCGAGTCTGAGGTGATCGTCGTTGTTGTCATCTTACATAACTCGGTCCAGACGATCCGAAAATCTGTGGTTTCAGTAAGTTTCAATACCATAACATAGTGACACAAGTAATATACTATAAATTATGAAGCACCTACACACGTTTTTGACGAAACGTTGTATATTTTTATACTCGTTCGGTGTCAACGAAAACCTCTGAAACTCTGCATCCTACAAGATTTTCGTTTTAAAAGCAATACATTTTCTTTTAAATTTTCAGTTATTTGCACAAAGATTCTCTGCGTGTTCCTCTTTTATTTATGTAAAATGAAAAACGTAATACAACTATAACAACTTATGCGTGATGAATATTTAAAATTGTTTTATTTTTTCAAAATACAATCAGAGTCTGTTGTCGGTAAAAATGTTGTTTACAGTATCGATTAATATAGGTACTATGATTATGTTTTTATAAAATTACTGGAATACAAAACAATCCTGAAGCAGATTATTGCAGGAACCATCGATGATACTCGGATAATATGATTTAATATTTTCGTTGTAAATAAAAATACCAGTTCGTCACTCGCACAGCAATATTAATAGAATAGTCTGCGGTACAATATAAGGTTATTCAAAGTAAAAAAAAAATATTAAATTTAAAAAATACAATTTGTAATTCCGGAAAATATCCAAAGAAATATTTAATGTTACTTGTTAGTTCATAAATATTAACTCAATAGAGGCATATAAAAAACTTAAAATATGCTTGTTCAACGGTCATATCTGGAAGTCATCCACTTCTACACTTTCTAGTAATCACTTATTGCCCCTATGGTGACCTTATATAATATCAAATATGAGAGTTTCATTGAACTACAAAAAAACTATATAAGAAAACATACCAAATGTTGGTTTATATGTATATCTACTCACGTTTACAATTAGTATGAACAGCCTCAACCGTCGGATTATTAATAAGTCTTTGCAAAACCAAAATATATATTGTAAATACGCAATCACTGCACTTTTCTATCGAATAAACCAAAAAAGTTTAAAATCATGTTTCATTATTGTTGACAAGTGTAACAAGAAGTAGACTGAAAGATCGAGGGGTACATTCAGAACTAAATGCACGAGAGGTTAGGTTAGGTTAGGCATGTTCAATGAAATATTTTAGTATTTTAATTGCATTCAGAGTTCAGACCATAGGTAATGTCTAATATGTAATGTATTCCAGCTATCGCTTTTAGTTTTACGAAATCACCCCCTAAATTATACTGAAAAAAGCTTTTACATAAAACCGTAACTCAGAACTACAATTTTTTCTGTAAGCACTATTACAATATTACTAAAAACGTTCGAATTTTAAATAAAATCAAACTCCGCATTGAATCAATCAAAAAATGCAAACAGTGGCTATTTGGGAATTACAAATTACAAAATTATCTATTCGCTGAGAGATGTGTGATATGATATTTTTAATACCCTTAAGCTTAAGTTTAATGAACATGATTAATTATCAACAAATTTAAAACTAATTAAACTTAAAATCACATTTAAAATTTTGGATTTCAACAAAGAGAAATAATAATTACCACTTTCGTATACAAATTAACTATTATACATTTCTTACTAACTTACTGTATTTTATTATATCATATATGTACGCCACTACCGAATGTGCATTAAACATATTGAAAAATCTATCATTTAAAAAATTATATTCTTATCAAATTTAACTTACAAAATCCTAAAAATTGTATTAAAATAAATATTTAAAAAAAAATTTTTAATATATATTCTATAGTGCCATGAAATAATATGATGACTGATGATTCATAAAATAATTATAAAAGTAGAAAGTTATTATCAATGGTCAAAGTTGTTCATAAATACGAATTTATTTGCTTAATGAAACGCAAGTGTTTAAACATTTATAAATTTGCTTAACCCGGAAAACCTAAGCAAATAAAAAAGGGCAACATCAACATTTAATTTCGAATCTATAAGTAAATAAATATATAAAAGGTAAAGCTTATGATAGACATATTAATATTTGAACATGCATTTGAATAATATTATGTGATAGTAAGAACATAAAAATGTTATAAAAAGTCTTTTAGCGTCCTTAAATGCATTTCAATGTTCAAAAATAATGTTTTTAAGATATACATTATTAAAACATAATATATTACATTGGTGAATTAATTATAAATACCGTTATTTTTTGTTACAACTAGCTAAAGGTGTGTTCAAACATTCAAATTAATATTTGTAAAAAAAAATCAATAATAATTCAGTAAATAATTGATTATTTTGCTATGTCATCATAATAATATTGTGTTTGTAAAAATAAAAATAAGATGTTAAGATGATGAGATTGGATATTTGAATACCTATTTTAATTAAATTATTCAAATTCCTGAATATGAAAACTATATTGAAAAATATATTATGCACTTTAACCCGATAAAAAATGGTATTAAAATACACATATTATAAGCCCTATAAGTTTCAAATATGTAGAACATGCAGAATAAGTACTCGTATTTGTGCTTGAGTTTTTGCTGTGAGCATAATATGACATTACAATGCTTTATAAGCTAAATATAATATTCAAAATTCTATAATTTTATTATATAATCGTTATGCATACTAAAATTGTTTTATTGATTAAACAAGAAAAATGTAATTAGAATTATAAAACACGATTGATAGAACTTGTAAACTATTTTAATTGCTGTCTAAGGCTATTGGACAAATAACTATATGAATTCAAAAAAATTAAACTGAACATTTCGGAATATATGTATTTCTTGAATGTAATATTCTTAATGTACCTATGTAGTAGGTACTAGGTTATTAAAAAAAAAAATAGAATAATAATAGAATACTCTGAAAATAAAACATACGATTTAAAACAAGTTAACAATTAGTTTGCTAGTAATTAACTTCACAGTTAATAGTTGAATCTCGAGTAAAATAGTTAATAGTTGAATCTCTTTCGAGTATATACAATACCCATGTCCTATAATATAATTAGTATTTACCTAATAAATAAAAACTAAAACATACTACAAGTAAAATGGTTATCAATACAAAATCAAAAATGAAATATTTATTTGATAGAATAAAAACAAATTAAAAACATATTTACTAAATGTAACAAAAAATAAATTGTAGTGTCTCAAATCTCAATAGCTACTGGAAGTTATTTTTAAGTACAAGAGATACAACAACTAAAACATTCTCCTTCCAATTTTTAATCTGGAGTAAACAAAAATATTATATTATGTTATTTATCCTATTATGCATTTGATATAAGTATATAACTGATTTTGTCCATTTTAAAATTTGCAACATTTTAGTGTAATTAATGAGTAGACAACAATAATTATATAAGAAAAATAATTTCTGACAATAATGTACGAGAAGATAAAAATAATAAAAACAGATTACTATGCGTAACTATGCTCTGCGTAAAAAAATCCAGCAGTGGTCGACACATATGAGCGACCACCATGGAACAATTTTAAATACAACCTGCGGCCACGATGGAAGTATAGGATATTATAGTATTGTAATATGCATTGTGATATTCAAAAATATTGTACGGTGTATAACAATACGCTGCACTATATATTTCATGCTTATAAACTTCTTCCGGACTAAAGGTGAAAGGTGTGTACGCAGATATGTGGGCAGAATGGTCGCGGACGGAAATCCGTCTCGTACATCCATCGGAGGATTAATTAGGAAATATTCTTCGACTAGCCAACGAATGTTTAGTGGTCGCGCGAGCACGCGGTGAAAGACGAGTCTCGGATAAGAAGCAGGGTGTTGGGGTCGAGACGGGGGGTGAGAACTTATCGGCGCTGTCGACCAGCCGATCGACGGTGCTTGGGTTAGGTTCAGCGGTCGGGGGGGGGACGGTGAGGTACTTTCGCCAATGAAAGAAATGAATTTTGATGATGCTAGGCCCTTTTCTTACGGCCTCGAGACCTCTTCCAGCATAGTTTTGTTTAATTAACCCCTCGTCGGCGAAGTCCACCGCCACGAGCACACCGCCAACACTGCCGCACTATACCCTTAGTCTACCTCCACGGCTCCACAACAGTTACGGTGACGTAATCCAGGCATACTCCTTCCCGACATCTACCACCACCACCACCACCATCACCACTGCCCGCCTCCGACAACTCACCCTGCTCCTCACTCGGCCGTCATACGTATAAACACTCGCCGAGTCTCGAGTGATTTATTGAAACCGTCTTTTCGAAATGTGCACCGGAATACTATGGGACGGCACGGAAGTGGGTAGGTCGGGGGGTAGTTTTCTAATTGTCGGTTATTTACAGCCCTCTCGAGATCACCTACAGGCTGCGTGGGCTGCGCGACCGCGAACCGGCAAGATAGACGTTAGGTCGTTACGTCACGTGCGTTTATATCTACACTTCATAACGATAAAAATAATTATGATTATATTATATAAATGTGTGCTCATACTTTACGGGACAATTTTATACGGATCCTAACACAATTCAAAATCAGGTTGGGCGGTGGTCGCCTATTTAACCGCAACTCCATTACTTGAATATTTTTTATACGAATTATTTGTTATTACTATCTTTTTTGTTTTGTTTTAGTACTCACGTCGTATGTTAAACGAATCAAAATAAGTCGCACATATATTATTATTTTATAAATCTATTTAAGATATGTTTTTAATTACCTATTAATATTGCTGATCGAGCTTAAAAAAAAATGAAGGTATATTATAATATTATTTATTTACAACTGTCATCCATGGATCTTGGTAGCTGAACCAATCAATGCATGTGCATTGTAATAGCAGAATAGTATAAATTTAAAATTAAAAAAATTCTTATTAATTTGGAAATCACGGAAACTCATTTTCGAGTATTTGTAAAAAATAATGTTAACAATTGTATAAAGAAACAGTATAAATATCCACTTGATTGTGTTTGAAAAAAGGTTTATTAAGATTACATAATCTTAATGATACAATATAATATGGTATTAATCAAAATTCATTGTTTTTGTTGTTTCGGCGTAAGATAAAAACTAAAAACCATTTCGCCTAGTTCGTTATTGGACGTTCGTTGCTTTTAATGATTTATAACGAACGGGTCTGTTTGACGGAGAAATTAACACGCTCAAACAGGTGACTACAAAAGAAGGGGACTACATAATATGTACGTACCGTAAGGCAATGAGCTACGCTTTCGGAATACTGAAAGCGGATGGCACATAATATACGGTCATTTTATCTAATTAAGCGACTCAAAGAAAACACAATTACATTTTGAAGTAATAAGGGATTGCGGGAAACCGTCGAAAGTAATTTGCATAATTATTAGCAATCAATATAATGCGCGTATAAAATACATAGTGGACGTTTACGCTGAACACAACTACAGTCCTTCGAAAATTACATTTCGTGACGGTCTAGAATTGATCCTCATTCCTCGGTATTACTTTTATCCTATCCAGTCTCTGAAATCCTCTTAAAAAAAACATATTGACGACAGGCCTACGTGAATTCATTTCAGATTTCCAGATTTGTTTTGTACAGTCATCGACTGAATCTTATTGTGTTGAAATTAAAACGCATTTAGCAACCTTTCAAATGTCAGTTTCACGGCGATCAATATTGCGATTTATTAATATCTACACTGTCAACGGTAAATGTCTTATTCATAAATTATCTATTTCTGCCATTTTGAATTCAAGACGCAGTTAAATTGTCTCATTTGTCCAATACATTTATATGCCATGCATTTTTAAATAATGCGTTGGAGCCTTTTTTTTTAATTTACTTTTTAATGAACAGGTGGAAATAGTAGACAGGTAGTGCACACAAAATGTTGCATGCGTTAATTATAGTCCAGAAATCAAGTAAAGATGATAGCTAAACTGATAATTTTTCGATTTTATAAGTCATTTTTCCTAATGCTAACATCTAACCACTGTCAAATTTTTTTGATAGAAATCGATCAAGCGTACTAGTAGAAGGACCATATTTTCCAGAATTATTTTTCAAATAGGATGATGTATTATTACTTTTTAATTCTTAAATTTAGCATCATAGTACGATACACCGTCACTTGAGTTAAGTAGTAATATTAAAACCATATGGATTCCGTGCTTTGCCCGTAATTTGGCAGTTTTGATAAGATTATAAATTAATAAGAATTCAAAATACTTATTGCGTAGGTATGTCATAGTTTATGCATTCATTTAATTTCTAAAACAATGGTTATTTATAAATTACTTATTAAAGCTGAAAAGTAAATTGATTTTTATCAAGAATATTGCAGTTGGATTAGAAAAAAAATATTGCAAGAAAGCCTGTATATTTTTCTTTGTCTTAATAACCAAACAACGGATATTAAAGTTAAATAAACAGAAATCAACAAATATTCTTTGTCAAATAAAACATGACATTGTTTTCACAAAACCGTTAATAATTTTTACATCACATTATTTTAATATGATATTACGACTTAATACACGAACGAACGTATAACAACATTATAGTTATTATATTACATATTCTAGATGAAATACGAACGGATATTTCGATTACGGTAAGTCCAATTATTTAATACATAATACGTATAGATATTAGAGTTATAATGTGTTTCAGTAACCTACTCAGCGGACTAAGTCATCGTCAGCAACTATTGTAGGCAGCTACCATATAGGACTGCATTGGCGGTCATACGAGCGATTAATACAAAAGCGCAATATTGAAATTAAATTTCACTAGGCCCATTGGGGGTGGAAATATAAACCACCTATCATCATATTCCCGATTTCCAATGCGAAAACACCCGGATGTTAATCCGGATAATCTAACCATAGGTGTGTCGCACTTCGGCTTGGTCTTATTATAAGGTATTAATATTGTTATTGTATACACAGCATATTGGTGGTGAGCATATACATAATCTTTGTAAGATAATAACGTCTTATATTAGTTTATTTTTCGGGACCACACTCGCTCGATCGTGCTGACGAAGAGGATTTTAGTCAATCATCCGGAGATTTAAAAGTTTGCACACACAAATATATTATCATGATAATATTATCGGTCTTCCCGTACCTACGCATTACAATAATATTATGCACGATGAGTATGTACGTAGATATAATACGAACGAACGGCCATAACTCGCAGATGTGGTTTAGCCTTTTCTGCGGCCATGGACGAAAAAAATACTCAAAATAAATAAATTTAACGATCACGATATTCTTGAAATAATATAATATATTATGTACGGCCCCTGTGGTTATTTAACTAACCGTTTTCGTTGTATTATTATTGTTGAACGTCAAAAATTTAAAAAAAAATAATCAAAGCTCATGCGAGGTTAGCTTAATAGGTACCTCTGGTACCTCCATTGAATTCATACGAGTAGTATTGCGTGCGTCCATGTGCGAAGTAATAACATAATATGTTATAATGTACCGTAATCGATTAACCGGCAATGGTACCTACCTACCTAAGTCTGGTTTTTTCAGTATTCTTTGTGGTTTTTTCTAGTAGTTATACAATATACTGTCGTTATATTAAATATGTACAACAATACTTTTAACATATTTAAAATACACAATATGTATAGTAATACGCCCAGTACGATATATTTTAAGCTCGTATTTGCATAATATCGAAATATAGTGAGGACGA
The DNA here is from genome assembly GCF_001856785.1 of Myzus persicae. Taxonomy (NCBI): domain Eukaryota; kingdom Metazoa; phylum Arthropoda; class Insecta; order Hemiptera; family Aphididae; genus Myzus; species Myzus persicae. Next base: position 738,959 of record NW_019104400.1, read on the forward strand.
AAATCATATTATTCTTATGCTCCATAGTGTAGTAGTTGACACCAAAAAATTGAAGTAATACGTATAAAAAAATAAAACCATTTTTCAAACCGATAATGCGATACACAACTGATAGATTTGTTGTTTTTCGAATGTATATTATTAGTGAAACTTGTTATTAGAATTGATGAGCAAAAAACGGCTATGTTCGCGTCTATGTACAAATGATGGTATATCCACAATATATACTAACAAGGGAAATTGACAATAATAAGTGAAGTACGTTCAATTGTCAAAATCAGTACATAACGAATCTTAAAACCATGTAATATGTCACTTATATCTACAAGGCTATCAGTTCCTATATTTAACAGATTTGTACTACTCCGTCGTCATCTAAAGTAAAATAATAACCAAAAAATAAATAATATATATTATTATATTTTTAAGGGTGTCGGTGTCGGTTTTTCCAACTGTCCGCAATGCTCATTTAGTGATAATAATTTTCCACTAATTCGCCGTCTGATACCAATTTAAGGGGGTTGATACAGTGTATTTCATCAACGAAAGTGACTTCACAGGAAAAACTCCCACATCCCCTAGAATAGACGGCTCCTATGATTTTTTTTTTTTTAATTTAAAAGAACTGGAATTTTTTCAGGTAGGATTAAGTCCCAAATTTTAATTTTACTTTAAATAGTCTTAGATGAAATACGTTTGAAAAAGAACAAATACATTGTTTCAAATTTATATTTTAGCTTCTATGGTTATAATTTTGAAAATTTGGCTTTAAACTGACCTACAAAATGTTGTCTTCTTAAAAATAAAATCAAATTTATGAAATCGGACTATTTTACATTGCATAAGAGTTTTTTCTGCAAGACATGTTTTTGTACTAAAAACGCGCCGGCTTCGACACCCTTAATTAAGAATTTAATAAATTTTTTTTTTTAAACTTATTAAGATATGCGTATACAATTATTGTAATACCGTTGATAAATTCCATATTGTCTTGATTCTCGACTACCTATAGTTTGCTAGTAAAATACTGTTCAATGTTAATTAATATAGGGTGCAATTTTTTTTGTTAATTTATTGTAACTACCATTTGGTATACTTGACATAAATGTGTATCATATATATTATATAGTTAGAAATAATTATCATGGTAGGTATATAGTTATCTTAAAAATACGTTAATGTGCAAGCTGCATATCTGGTGGAAAATACAAATAAATAAATGTAAGGTAATATGTTTACAAAATTTTTGTAGTAAGGTATTCAAAATAAATAATTTTTTAAAGCTATAAAAGCCATAAAAGTTTTTACATTGTTTAGAAATCTTCAAATAGGACTGCTTTAAACAAATTATGAGGAGCTTTAGGTGTTCCGAAGTGAGAGTTTTTTATGCTGAGGATTAGTGTCCATCTACCCATAAATCCGTTTTTATGGACTTATTCCACAAAATATAAAACCGCCGGAGAAAATAATGTCAACAAAAATTTATAGCTACTAGTGAGGGGTACCTCTGAATCTTATTATATCATATTTTATTTTTAAATATTCTGGTAAGAATAATTCAAGAAATGTTTAACAGCCAAAAAAATACGTGATAAACATTTGCCACATTGTAGTAATATACCATTATAATAACACTCGCATAACACAACTTTCGGAAAACTCGATGATGCATCAAATAACTAGAATTATGCAAAACGAGAGCGCTGTAATATTATGTCGAGTATAATATACGGTGAGCTGTATGGGATCGAAACTATGGCATGTTACGAAATGTTTTATTTTTGAACACAAGCTACTCGTATCGCAATATAATATGATAATAGCACGACGACGATAGTTTGTGATGGGAACCACCAACGGCCGCGGTATAGCTCATAAATCATTGGCACCGCTATGTCTATTAGGAAGTATCATGATATGTGAACATTGTGAATTATTTACTCGTCTTGTAAATCTAAAAATGTTTATTTAACAGACACTAATAAATTTAAGGCCAGAGACGCCGTGTACGGTATCTGAATTTATAGGAGCTTATAATATATTATATTGTATATAATGCATTGGGCGAACTCGCCGAATAACGCACGTTAAACACATCGCGATGTTGAATAAATTGTGTAAGTCAAATGCGAATAAAAACTAATACAAAAATAGTTTGAACGAATAGTTCATTCGAGTGCAAATTGAGATTGCTTCTATATTTTGGAGTTCTCGATTCACTGCGATGTCATTAATTATACACGCGCAATAGTATATACACACGATTCGGGGGGTTGATTTTTGTTCTGTAACTAACGAGTCCCAAAGTCCCTTCACCGCCGCCGCCGCCGCCACCGCCGTCGTTTTATTCCGTAACATTCGTGTTTTAAGACAATAATCACTGGCGCGGCTGCGAAATAAAATAACAGTTGTACGCGCCGACTATTATAGTGCTAAGTAGCCAGCCGAGATTAACAACCATTAACGCATATAATATTTTAATAGTGCCGTAGGAACAAGCCTATAGTCCATACGTTCCGCGCATTTAACAGGTTGACTGCCACAATGATTTTTGATACTTTTTACCCTGTGCCGTGTGTACAAAATTGTGTACACTCCTTTACTTACCATTTTTCTTTCCATGTACAGAAATGTGTACACGCCTGTACTGATTTAACATTGAAATTAAATATTGTGGCCCCTAGGACCAGTTTGTCTACTCAGCGAAGATATAAAATGGATATTTTAATTAACAAAAAAACAAAATTATAAAAAAAGAAGTTTTTGCAAATTATCGTTTAAAATTTGTTGGATAGTATAAAAATATTTGTTTATACAAGTATGGAGATAAGTTCGTGTACAAACAAATGTACACATGGCAGTCAACCTGTTAAACTAGGTACTAGATAACGGGCAGGATTAAACGAGGGAAGTCAAAATATGGAAAAACTGGCTACAACAATGCGAGTATCAACAAGTCGGGGGGCGTGGTCTATTTGTTAATCTGTTGGAGCTCGGCTAATCTCGATTAATCGACCATGTATCGAGCCCAACGCATTCATGACGTTCGGACGTAAGTCGTGACGGTGTAAACGACCTGACTGCCGAGTCTAGAGCGATTTAGGCGTAAAGCATACACCGAAAGTTCCTCATCGCCATGTAAGTATTTCTGCGACCCAGTGATAGTGCTTCGAAACGGCATTCAAACGAGTTGGTATTTTGCCGAAAGCGGTCCAATATGGTTTCGGACCCTGAGATTTACGTTTAATAATCAATGTTTGTATTTAAAATCGTAAACATCTATTGCGCGACGTATTCGGTATACTTCAAAAGAAACATGAATATCGACCAAATGTATGACGTATTTGAATGACGACGGTCGGGCGAACCACGGGGATTTACGAAGGGGACGGCGAAAACGTGATATGATGTTGCAGCCAAACAAACAGAAAATCACCCGTGAGTATGAGAAACAATCGAAAACTGTGTGTGCACGGCCTAATTTTTTTTCGGCTAAGATGAGACTTACGACGGCGGCGGAGGAGTAGACGATAATAATAATTTCGGACCCGCAACTACAACACGCTAAGGGGTGGGATGAAAATTGAAAAACTTGACGTAATTTGTTATTGTCACGATGCTCCCCCAACCCCCGACCCACAAGTCGGCGGAACTGCGGCCGTTCCATGGGCGAACTGCGTCGGATGACGCCATTTGTATACGGGTTTCTTCACGTCACGGTGGAATAATTGCGCGCGGGCGGCCGAAGGTTTACGAATTTATTTAAATCTTCCCGTCCGGTTGAAATATATATACTTGGCCTCTTATATACCTATCACTATTTCGACGACGAGGTCGGAATTAGTCGAGCCGAGCGTATTTGTTATAAGTTTTTTTTCCTAAAACACACCGATCTCGGGGAATCCAGTTTCGACAGCGCTGTATTCGACTACAGTAGGGGGGAGGGGGTTCCACAAGTGGGGAGAGTAGAAAAGTAATCAGACGAAATTGATTAAAAAATAAATCACAATGGAAATAGAATTTTAATCGTGTTTAATGTGATGTACTTAATATATTTTATAGTTGAAAATATTAGGAACAAATTTACTTTTACGATTTTCGGAATTATTATAATTAACCCTTGCGCTTAATAATTTGCATCATCTATATAACTAACGGTAATTAGTTAATATTTGTTGTGGATGATTTTTGAACGAGTGAAGAGCGAAAAAAAATAATTACACACAATTTTAGTACCCACATAATATATCCTGTGTTTTGTTAATGTTCTTTCTGTATATATTACTATATGATTAACTTGAGAACACTCAGTTATGTTGGAAATATCGGTGTGACATTATTGATTAAATATTAGGTGGTGTTAAAATTCTAAGCACGGTGCCGGCTTTGAACGCGAGTTGTACAGACTTCGATGCGTGAGTGTAGTCGTTAGCACATAACAAGCACGAGAATATTTGGGTTGGTTTTTTTTTTCGTCGTCGTCGTTATTACAGATTGACACGAAATCGGTCGTAGCTAATTACAAGCGTGCGCCAATAACGGTGTAGTGTAAAAAAAAAAAAGAAATTGCAATTTATTGAGCTTTTAAATGTACCTTCGCGCATGGCGTTATAGTAATATCGTATACGCATAATATTTTATACAAAGGTGCACGGACAGGCGGGCATCTTATAATGTATTGTACGGTAGTCGAGACGAGGGGGTGCGTCGACGAACCGACCGGTAAAGGTATATACCACCGTATTGGTACAAGGTATATTATGGTATATAGGTATACTCGTGCTATAGACGGACGGTGCTGTTTAAATAATATAGTATGTATATTGATGTACAACATCTTTGCGCCGCCCTGAGACTTTCTTCTGTGTGATTAGCATTTCAAACGCGGTCGAACAAAGAGCACCGGTATAGGTTGGTACCGCGTGCCCCGAGTATTATAATATTATCTCGCGTATTTGTAGTAGAGTCGGCGTGGCGGAGGAGCAGGAGGAGGAGGAGGAGGAGGAGGAGAAACGGACGTTATTAAAAGGAAAAATGAAAATAAATATAAAATATATACGCGATATAATAACCCCCGCACGGTCGGCGGCAGTCAAACAATTTCCGCAAACGGCGAAAAGTTTGAAGACGTAGAAAAAATGACCCATCGAGTGCATTCGTTTCCGGGCGTGCGCTCGGTTAATGGGAAAACTTTAACGTCTGTCGATTGAACAGGGCTCCGTCCATTCGACATAATATTTAACATTTAACCGGCACGCTCGCGCATGTAGGTGGTACATGTAGTCAGTAAATACAATACATATATACATATATATATATATATATATATAATATACGCACGTATATAATAATATATGTAATGACGACTTGTGTCGTCGGCGCAGGGTCGGAGTGTAGTGTAAGGTCAAGGTGTGGTGGTGGTCTTGGGGAGGGGGTGACGGCACGGCGAGGTGCATGCGAAATGAAGGGATATATTACACGACGGGCCCGGGTCGGTCTCTCCTGCGGCGAACCTACTTAAAACGATGATGACAATCATAACTCGAACCCTCCTCGACCCGCACGTCGAAAGCCTGACGACACGGCCGCCGTTTATATAATATAATATGTATATTATGTATATATTGTTATCTAAAGTTTACGCGCACAATATTGTCATTAACCAGCTGACCTTTAATTATCGACTATATATACCTACTATTATGTACACGCGACAACCCATCGCGCCGCGTTTTTCGCGCACTCTGCCGGCGCCGACTGTGAAGAGCGTTCGTGAAGATATCCTCGTCGGGGTATAATATATTAATGTGGTGCACTACGGGGGGGGGGGGGGTTCGTATATTTTGAACACTCGTGGAGCATACACGTCATATGATTCGACATGCACCGTACATTGAAAACAACAAGTCGGGCCCAATAAAATATTGTATCGTTAAATAATATTATTATTCGGTCAACACCGTACTGTATTATAATTATCTGCCTGGAAGTCGTTGTGTCCTTTTTGAAAAATATTCTCATCTCGTTTTCACCGATACGCGTCTACCCAAAGCCGCAAAGGCTCGTAAATTACCGCGAGCATGCATTCGAAATGACGGGTGCAAAATTTAAAATGAGCACTATGATACTGTCGGCAGCTTCATCATTTGCATAATTATTTTATTGTGCACAATTAACTTGTCAATCGTTATTGGTCTTGTCAGCAAACAAATGTAACTGGCATCCCACGTTATTTGATCAACAAACTGTCATTTATTTTCACCAGTTTTTTTTTCTTTTTATTGGAAACTTTTAGCGTACTGAATAATTTATTATTATATCAGTATTTTTAAAGTCGGGGTTGGCATTTAAATTTAATTTCGATTTTAAAACGAACATTTAGTGATCTTTAATTATTCAAATATTGACGACGCTTTGAGTAAATAAAACGAAAGAATTTAATAATTATTAATTGATTTGCTAATTTAAGTGTATTATTAATTTATTTAATTATCGTTACCTACACAGTGCATAAAATTTATCATGGATAAAAAGATAGTATTTTTTTACTAAGTAAAACCGACTAGTGACAACAGTTGTAAGTGCCATATATAGTTGCA